>NW_027280198.1:0-126325 GCF_046629955.1 Centroberyx affinis | reverse complement strand
TGTATACATATATATATATATATATATATATATGTATATATATAGCACTTTTATAAAACAAAGTGCTTTACAATCAAGACAAATAAAAGACACAGAAACAAGATTACATAAGCAAAGAAGAGGACAGTGGCATAAACAAAGAGAAAGCCATCACGATACAGACAACGGTCAAGGAAAGGAGCGAAATAGTAGAACAAAGGAACAAAAATAAGACCTTTATCTTTCGAATGATGCCAAATGTTTTCATATTGAAGCTTCATAACGGTTATGAAATGACAGATAAAGGCAGTTTAGGTGAAGGTGAATATTACTAATTCTAGTCTGATGGAACTTGTTTTAGGGGGACATGTCTGCCCCGCTGTCAAATCTCAGAACAGGTTGTACCTCACTGAGAACCACTGCTTTTTGCCGTGTCTTGTGTTGTCCCAAGAGTATGTGTATGTGTATGTATATGTGTAGGTGAAGTACGTGTGAGACCTGCGAGAGAAGGCTGTCCCTGTCCTGCTGCAGCTGGCTGTTTCTCTGGCGCTCTGCCTCCATGGCCTCGTCTCTCTGTCTCTGACCGGTCTGAAGACTCTTCACCTCCTCCTGCAGGGTCAGCACTTCCTCCTTCAGGGCAAATTCCTGCTCTGTCTGCACTGACAGCTACACACTCGCAAACAGAGAGATGGACAAACCAAAGGGTCAAGGATACAACAGTGTAGAAATGAATAGTAAACATGATGCACCCACGCGCACATTTTAGGGCAGAAGATTGTGAACGCACACACAGACACACAAATATATCTCTTGCACATTTGATGCTAATTGGAATTCAACATCTGTGAGCAGTTTGTGACACAAGGCTAGTGTCTGTGCCACAGAGACACAAACACGTATGCATGCTTGCCCACACACACAAACACACTCATTTAATGTTCAGTGAATCGTTATCACTTATCAGGAATAATTGCTGCATGTGTGTGCAAGTGTGAAATTGAACAAAATCCCACTCCATATAATTAAAGAAAACACTGCGAGCACACAATAACACGGGGAGGCCAGGGGAGCGTGAAGGCACGGATACAACCGAAGGCAACCGCAACCCATTATGTTCTTTCTCTATCTGAGTCTCTGCCTGCAGTCCAACCTGTGGAGTCTGGGTGTTCAGAGAGAATCTGATTTCCTCTCATATAGCTGCGTGTTACCTTCGCTCAGCCTCCGAACAAGCCTAACTGCAAGTTTTGGGAGAAAAAAAGTTACAGACATCCTCCTTTCTCTCCCATACTCTTTCCACCTCTAAACATCCACTCACTAATCTCTCTCCGTGTGCCTCTCTTCCTCTCTCTACCAACCCGTCTGCTTGGATGAAAATGACATCTCTCTGTGAGTCTAAGGAAATGCCACATAAAGCAATTACTAACAAGCCTGATGTGCCCCCCCTCCTTTCCCTTTGTGTAGGGAGGGGATAGAGGGGGGCAAGTGCCCTTCAGCAAAAATGAATTTTCCAATTGCAGTTAGTTCTTCCATGAATAAATAAACAAATGAATAATTGAAAGGAGCAACATAAATAAATAACATCACAAACATTTCGCCGGCACTCATAAGTATTCTGCAGATAACTCGGGCTGCATGCTAATGATAAAAACAGTACATGTAGCAGGTTGAGATGCATTATTCACTGCTCTGCTCTAACCCAAAATTAAATAAATAAAAATCTCTCAAGGAACTCAAAACATCCTCTCAGCATTGAAGTGACAGGCCTGTCCCATTTATAACACACAAGGACACTCTGGAAAACAAATAACTGACCAGTCAGATGCAAGGAGGAATAAATAAACCAGCAGAGAAGCTGGCGGCCATCGACAGGTTCTCCACAACTACACCTTCTGGTAAATAATAAATAAATAAAATAAATTCAAAAATAACCTGCAAACTTCAAACAGTTAGGGAAAGAGACAAGATGTTCTCAGTCCCGTGGTGAAGGAAAGAGTGGACACTAACAGGGTGGCGAGTTGAACGGCCATTGAGACAGCTGGGCACTACAAATAAACCCGCATTTTCAGCATCTGCAACAGCAAATGTTCATGGGAAAAGCCCATAGTTTTCGTTCTGACAGGGATCGTAACAGGGAAAGAGAAAAAGGTGATGAGGATAAAGAGTTAGTTGGACAAAGAGTTGGACAGAAATCTGTTGGACAGTAAGTAAAGTGTCAGGACTAGGTGTTACCTGGTCCTGAACTGATTTCAGTTGCTCTTGGGCAGTCCTAAACTCCATCGTCATTTTTAGCATCGTCTCATCTCTGGCTGCAACCTGAACAGACAACCGGGAGCATGGGCACACAACGACACCATCACTGCTGTTGCACTTCATAAAATGCTATGGAAACTAGCGGTAAATCACTTGTAAACAATAAAATGATTGACAACAGTAAATGTGGAGAGAGAGGGAGGGGGGTCCTGAGAGCTGAGGCCCCTGCTGTGACTCTCATGCACCTCTTGCTGCTCTGTGTCTCTCAGTCAGCTGGTCCAGGTCCTGGCGTACGCCCTGGCTCTCTGCCACCTGAGAGGCCAGCTTCTCCTTTTCCTCTTTCACCTCCTGCAACTCCCTCCGAAGCCTGCTCACCGCCGCCTCCTCCTGGATCAGCTACACACACACACACACACACACACACACACACACACAGAAACGCGCAGACACACACATACACACAAAAGCACATACACAGGGGGAAATGCTGTAAAGTCAATGTCAGGCACATGAGGAATTATATAGGTGAAAAGATGTGTATGAATAATGCTAAATGTTGCTTGCAATTGTCCTGACTGTTTGGAACTATCATGGCTGTGTTTTATGAGGCTTCTCTGTCACTAAAACATCTCAGCAGATAATGAAAATAAGTTTCTAGGGTGATGACCTATAAAGTACCTGTGCATAGCAGGTAGTATACTGCTGTTGTAAGTGGACCGCATCAGCTTTGACCTCAGCCATCTTCCCTTCTGTCTCGACACATCTGGTGTCCTGCAATACGCAACAGAGCGTATGAAAGGTCACTACATCCTGATTTCAAAATGCAACAAAATACCGTTCAAGGAGCTTCAAATGACCTCACCTGTTTGTGTCTCTCTGTCCTGGTAGACCTAAGCTCTGCCACCACCCGCTGCAGTGCTTCCTGGGAGGAGGAGAGTTGGTGGCGCAGTATGTGGATGTCTTTCTCTTGGAGCTGGAGTTTTTCTCAAGATAGCCTCAAGTGTCTCCTCTCGCTGAACAATCTATGGAATGGTTGAAAATGCTCTCTAACACTTGGACCAGCAATGTGACAGTCAAAATTTAGCATGTGCATATTGCACTGTAATATGATGGCTACGCTATATGGCAAACATTTTAAAGAACAATTCACTGGCCCTTGCAATCAGCACTTCCAGAAATGTACAAATCAAATATCGAGAGCGATCCCAGAATGGATTCTGGGATTGAGAAATAAAAAAAAGAGCAATAAAGGGCTATTGTCCATTTAAAGGAAGCACAGGAAACGTCAGCCAAATTACTAATCACTATCTGTACTATATGACTAGGACAATTTCTGTGTTTTGGGTTAATAGGTACAATTTTAAGAACACCACTTTTTTTTTTGTATTTTCCATTTTGTAGCAAATTGGATAATGAGGGCTTCTACAGAAGCATTTCAACAGCTGTTATTCAGTCACTGTGAAATGAGTGGAAATTAAACAAAATCTAAAAAGCAGCTTTTCTTATGTGTTTTAGGAAGAAAATCCATTCATTTGTTTCTGGATGTATAAAGTATAAAGCTGCGAAGGTAGTTATTGCGCTTGTTTGACTAGGATATGACAATTAACAAAAAAGGGATACATAACCATAGAAAAGAGAATGATTGTGCAACGTGAGGCTAATGTTGTCCGGGTGAATGTTTGACAATTCCACCATCAACAAAGGCAGAGTAAACTGAGTCCAAATCTAGACAGATCTCCATTGTACCATTGCAGTTCCTAATAAATACAGGCCTCATTCCTTCACCAGCTAATTCTATTTTACAGAAGCAGAGGTGGGGATTATGGGGAGGATTTAAACAATGATTACTAATCTCAGTGTATTAGAATAAAGAATAGCACATCAGCAAACACAGAGGGAAGCTGCCCTTTGTCCTCGGTGTGGCTCGTTTTCCACAAAGCTCATTAAGGGATACTGTTAACATGCTTCCTAAGCACAAAATGTTAATTAAAAACACAAGGCTAATATGCATTTTAACGCCATGCTTTTGAACGCCATGGACAAAAAAAAAAAAATCTCATTTCCCGTGTGGGTCTGCTGATTGCAGTCTGATGTGGTGCTGAAGTTAATTAGAACCCTGTGATCTGATGTGATGACGGGGTGGCCGCACTGCACGCCGCCACCAGCTCCCCACCCACACCCCCTCCCGCCACAGTCTCCCTGACTGCAATCACCCTGAGTCTACACTCTTCATTACATCCCCAGACTGGACTTCTCCACTCCGCTGCTTGGAAATGGGCCCCATCCAGATGCAGGTTCCACCCTGTCGCTGTCTCCACTCCACTATTACCTTACCCTCGACCATTTTCCATTCACAATCTTAATCTGTGTCTCACCCCGTCCCGCAGCTGTCTCTCCTCCCTCAGGTCCTGTTCATCCTTCTCAGCCTGCACCTCACCCAGAGTCACCTGAACAGCAAGCAGAAGACCAGGGTCAGCATGAGTGTTACTACAGCAGGGCAGGGCAGTGATCAATGGCATTAGTCCAGGCACAGTCAGTGAGAGTGCAGCATCACTCAATAATCCCATTAGTCAGTCAGATGGTTACATAGAGTATCAGTTAATGAACAGCATTCGCATTCATATAAATCAGTGCAAAGATGTGTGGAGTATACAGTGCAGACTTGTGGAAACACAGCCAGCTCTCTTCGTCCCAGATTCTGCTATAGACTAATATGGTCTGCGAACAGAGTTGCCCTCCCGAGTCACAGCGTGCTCCCCCGACATTAAAACAACACGTCTGTAACAGCTCTGATGAGTTTTCACTAAAAGACACTCAAAGAGAGAGACCATTTTTTATGAACTGACAAACTCACACAGTGACAGGATCAGCACATAAAAGTCCATGCGAATGAAATGAACGAGTGTTCGCTGGGTGTGAAAATATACTGCAGCGCGCACCTCTGCAGACCCTTCTATTAATCAACCTGTCTGCACTTTGTTTTGAGAGTAATCTCGTCCAACCACCAGAGAAGCACTCAGCAGTAAGTGGCGCTTGGCTGTGCTTTGAAGGCCGTGGTTTATTGCCGTCCCAAAGCACAGCAAGGCTGCGCTGTAAAAACACATCATCTCGGTGCTCAACACTTGCCTGAGGTTATACACCTCACACACGTCGATCCAGCACGGGCCTGCAGACCACCTAAACCACTCCTGGCCTCTGCTCCGCTCTCACACTCTTACATACAGTATATATCTCTGTTCCAGGCTGCTGCTGGACTCATTTTTCCACTCCTATGCAACCAGGCAGTCCTTCCCTGCCTCTTTCCACAGGAGAATGAACTCACCATTAATGAGGACTATCAAGGCCATGCCCTGTGTCGCCTCGCTCCCAATACACACACACACACACACACAAATGACACACACACACACACACACACACACACACACACACACACACACACACACACACACACACACACACACACACACACACACACAAGACAGGAGTTTAAGAAGAATAGCAGAACATGACAACTTCAGTAGTCAGAAATTCTGCTAATCCACGACTTGGATTTTCAAGAACCGGCTACTGGGTTGAATTCAAGAGGGTTCCTCATAGGAAACTGTAGTATTGAAAGGTGAGGCTGCGGTCACAGAAGACATCCACAGTGTTTCTGGCTACCTTACTGCAGAAGGGAGAGGCAGAGTTAAAATGATTTCTTTTTAACTGCATCAAGGTGATAGGAGGCAGTCAGGGATGCGTGTGTGTGCATGTGTGTGTGTGTGTGTGTGAGTGTGTGTGTGTGAGTGTATAGGTTATGCATGTTGATGAGGGCCAGACCTCGTCCTTCAGCTGCTGCTACTCCTCCTTTAGTCTCTTCATTTGTTCATCTGCTTCACAAAGCTGAAACAAACCCACAAAGAAGCACATGCACAGACACACACACACACAGACACACAGACACGCACACACCAGAACTGAGTGCACTTGCAGGATCTGGTTTATAATGAGTGCAACACAAACCAACTCTGCACAGTTCATGGAAGACAAATCTTTTCAGCAATCCATCCTTAGCCATTTCAATCCAAATTAACCTGACATGGCTCCATCTTGTTTTCATGAGCGGTAAGGCCAGGAACACTGACCCCTCCTACCCAACCCCTCTTCTCGACTAGACCTACAGTGAGAGGCATCTGAAACTTTAATAAAACAAAGTGCCTCTTTTCTTTACTTGACCTCCTCAGGAATACCTCTTTAAATATTTCAATATTAGGAGAGTGCGACTGAAATTTACAGCAACAGTAAAAAAAAAGTGCTGAAATATTGAAGGGCAGGCTGGTGGTCGGCTGGGGAGCGGTGGAGTGGCAGTGCAGGGAGCAAAGCTGTGTGTGCAGGTGGGAGTGACACTGCTACATCGCTGTGGTGGGATGAGGCTGGTGTAGATTCCTCCAACCCCTTGTTTCTGGGAGTCCTGGGCTTAATTAACACTAGCCAAACCAGCCCTTCCCTTAGAGATGGCATCCAAGGGCCTTAAGTTTTAGGGAAATTAAGCTCAGGTAACTGCAGGCATGAAGGAGCCTCAACGATAAACAGCAGATAATACTGAACTGTCCCTGCGACTGAAATCAAATTTCAAACTAGAACGGGTGAAACTCTCAGATGTGTGTGCCAATGTGTTGTGGGTGGTGGGGGAGGTGCAGTAAAACAGGTCTGAGGAAGTGATTGCTCTTAAATGGGTGACCTCTTCTCTTTCACATCCAAGAAAGAAGACATTACTTTGGACCTCTCTCTAAATACAAAGATGGTGTATGTGAATGTAACCGTCATCCTTCAAGGACACAAAGATTGAATGTTTTCTTCCTGCACCACCGATGAAAAGAGCCTCTGACCCACATCTTAAAGGTAGCATATGTGGCATAGCTGCAGCTCCTCTTATAGCAGACGCCTTTTTCTCCCTCAAAAGCAGGAGGTCAATGGGGTCAAGGCACGGAGGCCCACAGCACTCCCAGCCCTTTTTAGCTCTTGTCTTTGAGCTCAATCAGAAGAAGGGATGAACAGTCAGGGAAGGCAAAATGGGGCGTGAGCCCAACCAAAGGTACACATGAGCGCTTATATGTAGCGGCAGAGCATTCACTCTTTACTGGAGAAAAGAATTATGTGGATATGCGCATATGTGTGTGTGTGTGTGTGTGTGTGTGTGTGTGTGCGCCTTCTGTCAATAGGCAGGGTACTGACCTTTCTTTGCATCTCTTGTCTCTCATCCTTCAGCAGTGCCTTTGGCCTGTCTATTTCCACTTGTAGCTCAGAAAGCTGCTCTTCCCTCTGCCTCTTTGCCTCCCCCTGCTCAACACACACACACACACACACACACACAAGAAAGAGGGGGTTAGGGCGCAGAGGTGAGGCATACAGAGGATTGAAGCCGTCTGTTTTTAAAGGTGTCAGCGCACCTTACTTTTGCATAATACATATCACACCTCAGAAATGATCCATTAGCAGGTTACAGCATAAGAGCTTAGAAAAAAGATGACAAGATGCTGCCACAGCAGACACACAAACACACGCACAAACACACACAGGGACACACAAACACACACACAATATCCTCCACTTTTTACTGCCAAATGAGAGGGAGGGATTGTCCCTGTGGAGCAGACTCAAGTCTGGCTGCAATCAAAACCACTTTTACTGAACTGACTTCTAGGCTCAAACCCTACACTCTGCCTCTAGAGAAAGAGCAAAAGACAAAGTGTGTGAGAGAAAGAAAGAGCGAGAGAGAGAGAAACAGAGAGATGAACAGAGAGACAGAAAAAGAGAAAAAGGCAAGTCACCACACCCCCCTGCACTTCCAGACACTGATTTATAATTTTAATATCTCTAATTTCCACAGCAGCGCCCATTTTCCAAATGTCATTTTCCAATTTATGTCAAACAGTGTGACCATTTTTCTTAATACAGCTTATGACAAGCTCGGTGGCAAGGCGGATATGCAATTCAGATTGAGTGTTTTACAGGCACGGCAGCAGACACACTAGGGTGTTTGTGTGTTTATCTTTATCAGTGTCTGCTCAATATTTTGGAGGGGAAAGCCTGGGAGCGTTATACACGGGGGAAAAATTGGATTTGCTGCAAAAAAATATGCCTTCAGGGAACAAAACCATAATTCTGTCATAAATCTAATAATTACAGTTATCATAATAAGAATTATGATGGTGGCAATGATAATGTATTAAAATATGTATTAACATTAAGAGCTTGAAATGGAATGTGGGCTGGCTTCATGGTCATTACATGAATATTGATGTTAATTAAAACAGAACCTCCCTTTATATGTAACACTCTATCTTGGCATAATGGTAAGAGTTGGACACAATGGAGAGCTATGGAGCAGAATTCATTATTGGTGGGTTTACCCTGTGGGTGGCGCTGCAGAGCTCCTCTCTGGCGCAGTTCAGTTGGCCTTGCAGAAAGGCTCTCTCCATCTCAAACTCCCTCTGTCTCTCATGTAGCTCAGCTGTGGCCGTCTGGGCCCGCTGCTGCTTCGCTTCCCTGCCCTCAAGCTAGGAGAAAAAAAAAAAAAACCCAAGACAACCACATAAACAAGCGATCTGGTGACAGCGTGGGGAACACAACAGATTGAGATTATGACATGTTGGATCCCTCAACAGCATCCTGGCAATATCAACAGCATCACATTGCAAGGAGCTGAAGCTGGGGCCATGGTGACTGGTGAGTCTGGCCACTGGTGCTGAGGGCCTTCTCACTGACTCTGACTGGCCCTGTAATGTATCTGGGAGAAAGATACCTCCAGTCCTGCCTGCCCATTCATCAGCTGCCCACTGTGAAAGCTCAAAGATCCATGCTGGTTGTGAACATGCCCTAATGGCCCTTAATGATCACTGGGATCTTAGTAAAAGAGGAGGCCTTCCCCGACTGAGACAGTGTGGGGTTGACCTGTCTATGGTGCAGCGGTAGTGAGACCTGGTTGGGGGTGATCTGAACCGTCTCACCCCTCTTCTCCTCCCTCAGCCAACCGCCGATCGACTCTCTGTGAGTGGCGGCCCGCCAGCGCATGTTCCCTACTATTGAAAAAAGGGTAAAAATAACAGGAACAAGTTGTCGGAAATTAAATTTCAATTCATCCAGTCCCTTTATACACTGGTGCGAGAGCCTGCCGTCGAGAGGGAGGGATCAATAGTGTTTAGACAGCAGGGCAGATTTTCTAAGCGCCGGATCAATAGGAAGGAGAGAGGAAAAAATACCCTGGCTTTTCTTTGGCTGTTGTAGTAAATACGAACAAATCAGTGGCCTTAGGCTAAATGGATTGACCAGCTGTTTCCGAGTTCTGTGCTGTAAATAAAGATCCATTCTGAGGTGTGTAACGGAGGCCCAAAGGGGAGAGTGGCCCAGGCTGCGCTGGCTTGGACACACAACTGTCTGGATCAGGGGACCAGGGAAGCCAGGGAGCAAAGGAGGAAACATGTGAGGAGGCTTAAGGTCTACAGGGCCCTGGATCATCTAGGATTGGTGAGATACTGTCAACACAGAAACCCAAAATAGACACATTCAATTCTCTTCTAGAAACTTCCGTTATGTCATCACGATAAAACCGGCCACATGGCAGAATACAGTACTCTCTTATTGGTGACTGGTATTTTGGTATGTCTACTCACCTCACCTTATCATCAGCCAACACTGAAAATACCACCACAAAGACAGTGGTGTTTTTCAGCCTCTCATAAAGGAAGGATCTGATAAACAAACTAGATTGGCAATAGGCCACGACTATGACTTTTTGAGTAACTAAAAAAAGCCATTACACAACGCACAAGACTGGTCCATGACATAGGCGACTGTGGCAGGTCAAATATCCCCAATAATATACTGGGATAATCAGAGGGTAAGATCATGACAGGATGACTGATCACCTGCTTGCTTTGCCTCACCTCTGGACTTATTAAAGAAAAACACCACAGGCCATGCTTTCACAAAACTCATTGGTCAACCACAGTGGAGATGTGATGGGTGAAATTCATCACCGAAAGCTCTTCAGCCCAAACAAAACACACACTGGAGGACCAAACAATACAAGACCTCTGGTCATTACTGATTGCCTCGAAACTCAGTAAGAAGACACATTAAAGGACAAATGAGTGTGCAAAAGGATGGCTGTTGACTCTCGCTGCGGGGCTGGCAAGGAAGAAAGGGAAGGGAGGGAGAAATGGTTGGCTTGGCTGTGCTTGGAAACACTAACCGGGGCTGAGGAAACCATGTGGCTGCAGTCCCCCTGCTCTTAGTCCTGATAGGGAAGGGTCACAGTGGAAACTTAGCAGATAACTACCTACCTCTACACTTGGCCCACCTATACATACAGTACCACACTGTCCATTGTTCTCTCTATCTAAGTGATTTATAATTGGCCTCATTCTGCGACTCTGTCAGGGACAACGCTTCTCTTTGCATTCAGCCTGAAAACCTACAGACTGGTGATATTGCGGCAGCACTCTGCACTAAGAGATCTCACAGACAAACCTACCATTGCAGCCACATAATGGACACAGACTCCTCACAAGAATACATAAACAGAGCAGCTAGACATGTACGATGACTCATTTGAGAGCAATTTCACAATGTAATTGAGGCTTTGTGTGTATGTGTGTGTGTGTTTGTCAGTTGTACCTCTCTCTGATAAAGGTCAACCTAGATTGTGCATTTACCAAATCTCAGGCTGAGCAGCAGAGGTTAGAGCACAACTCATTGGCTTCCTGAACACATTACCTTAATGATGCCATTCCTCACGCCTCCATTTCAACACATTTGGAGATGGAGCAGTTAGAACGTCTATTAAGACATTCTAATGTCTCCCCCAGCTATTTACCCACTGCTCTGGCACAAAAGGGTAGCCTGAATTAAGTGTGACAATTCTAACTCATTTCCCTTTACAAACAGACAAAATACATAGACAAAGTCATCATCTAGGAACGGTCATTAAAAATTTACATTACAGTTTTCTGGCTTTCCCGAAAACTCTTGTCTATTTTCGTTTGGTAATAGGATTGTTTTTCTTTTAATATTAAAATGTTCATCATGACAGATTGCGAAGCTGGCTATGAAGGCTGCTTGTTCTCCCATTCCTGGCATCTGATCAAGCCTCATTTACTCAGCTGGGGGATTGAATGAAATGTCTGATCATTAACCCCGTGTCTGCCTCTGGAGGAGGGGTGGCTGTTTACCTCCTACTGTACATGTTTTGTCTTTTGGAGTTTACTCCAGTTTAAGCTGCTTTCTGTGACCCTGAGTGAACCCCCAAAAAATTCAAGCTTTACCCATCGCCTCCTGTTTAAGTACTGTCTTGATACAAATCTCAGAAATGGTGGATTGTTATCCAAGTTGTCATATTTTATATACAATAAATAATTTCAATTTTGTGCTAAATTAAACTTACTATGGTCTATGGTTGCAGATAATTTGATGAGTGATTTAAGATACACCGCATATTTGCCATAGGTATTGGTCAACAAACTACATAGAGATGGGTTACAATGTAAAAATTGCAGGTGGTGTCCTTGAATGCTGAAACATGTACATTCGCCGTCAGCGAATAAGTCAAAAGATACAACGTTAATTGTAGTTGGGGGATTCTTCTCACCCATTCTTCTTATATTCTACTTCTTGGCCGGGCCACAGTCCTATGAGCTGCACATCTCAGTGAGTGGTCCTTAATGTGGTCAGGTCCCTGCAGACTATCTGTTCCATATTCTGGCCTGTGTAAGCGGTTTTCCCCCTGTTTTTGAGGTATTTGGGGTATTCTGGGGAGGAGACAAGGGCTATTGAGAGTGTTTATGTTTCTGGCTTGTACAGAGGCTTCTAATGTGTAACACAGGGCACTTCAGTATTCAGACGCCCGGGGCTATTCTCTAAGTGGTCTTTACTTTGAAAACACAGGTGCCCTCCAGGGGTTGATGAGTGGTGGTTGTGTGCATGTGCGTGTGTGTGCATGCGTGTGTGTGTATGTGCGAGGGGGCAGTGAGCTAGGAGGGCAGATAGAGGAGCTGCACTGTTCTGAGGCCCATGCAACACTCTGAATAATATATCCATACATCATCAGTCCATGTCAGACTTTGATTCAGTGTGGTGGTCTTGCAGAAACCACTGTGGTATTATCTTTAATAATGCAAGCTGGGATTAGGCACTTACTCTCTTCTGATAAATATGGGCAAATCAATTAATTCCGCTGACATTCCCCCCACAGCACATATATAAATCCAGCATTGTGCTTGGCTTTCTTGTTTTTGCTCTCTAAAGCAACGCAAGCCAGAATAATTTACTTTTATGTCCTTATTCTAAACAAAAACAATACAGTGTAGAGAACATTCGTTATTGTTATATAACACTGTAAAATAAGTTAGATGTTGATATTTGAAAATCTAATGAGGTTTGGAGGGCAGGCATAAATTAGAAAAATAAAGTTGTACCTTCCTCGCTGCTGGTGCATAAGAAGAGAAATACCACGTATTGATAAGATTAATAGTATAGGTCTGACATATCACTCACTATAATTACCACTCACGCAACCATGACCAAGCAAGGAAAGGCATTACTGATCTTAGTATAATACAAACATGCAGCCTTTGTAAATACAGCATGATTACACACATTTGCTCGCAATGTCCTACTGGAAAACCAATTTAAACGAGGGTAATGAAAAAAAATCTCAGTTCTCTCAGTTTAATTTCTACAGAGTTTGTGGTGTCAGTGAGTGCAGTATTGACTGCCAGGCCTCTTGGCCATTTTTAAGGCTATAGACTGCTCTGCAGGACTCAGCTGGTTCTGATGCCAGTGACCTTGGTAATGAGGAGCAGCTGGCCCAGCAGTCATTAGACCTGGCCATCTCCATCTTCAGGAACCGTTTTTTATTTCCATACAACCTTTTATCCATTTCTGTCTTTCCAGCTATAAAGTCTCGCCAGCCCAAGGCCATTAATGACTACAGCAGTATAGCAAATGTAGCAAACATAGCTGGTCTTATCAATACTTCTAAAAACAGAACATCAATGGCGGCAGAGGCAGAGCAGACACAATATGTTTCTGGTGGTGTCACAATCTTGTAGGTCTAATTAAGCTGAGAGCAGTTCAACAGAGAGGCTGCATGAGAGGAGAGGAGAGGGTGACCCAATTAAAACCAATCGAAAGTCAGACTCAATCTATAGTGTGGCTCACACACGCAGTGAGCAAGAACCTGTGAGAAGAAGGAGAACAAGCTTTATTAGTCCCTAAAAAGCCCTGTCCCTACATTAATATTCTAGCCTAATGAAAGCTTTTCTACATTTCTTCATTTCCCTACACTTGCCTGTCACTGTTCGGTTCATAAATATTGTCTTATTATGATCATCATGATTTTTTTTTCTCTAGATACGCAGGAAAATTCAGAGCCAATTACCAAAATGACAGGTGAAATGGGAGCGTGCTGAGAAGAAATGAAGGGTTGCCATGGTGATGCAGCCAGAGAATCAGATTGTATGTGTGTGGTCATGTGACCCAAATCTGGCTGAGCTGCTGCTACGCTGAGGCCCTGTACACCAAAGGACACTTAACCTCAATAGCTGGCAGCAATCGCAGGCCCATCCAGCTGAATTTATTTGCTATTTCTGTCCACAGGTCAGGGTGGCTGTATGTCTGGGGCTGGAGCTCCACACAAGCTATAGCCAAGCCCAGGACATTCACAACTCCACTCTCCGTAATGACAGGCTCAGTGAAATACTGTGCTAAGGCAGAATATTTACAACTTACAAAATCTGCATTCAAAGACACATCTGACAGTGTTACACGATCTAGGAGCAGTGCAGGCAGCTCAGGACAATACAGGGTCAGGTACAGCAAACACACTGATGCAGATACAGTACACAGACATAAACACACACACAAATAGTAAAAATTAGCAACAATAGCAACGAAGCTGAGGGAGTGCTGTACATGGCAGAGGTTGAATGACATACAGGGAAGGGCAAGAGTCATCTGCCCATGGGTGCTGTAACTTAGGAGCTGAATATTTGATCAGCGACAGCCATAAAAAAATGTACATGTTCCATTCTGCATGCTGTTAACAGAACACCTTGGTGCCTATATGTGCTGTGTGAATTGCCTCCCACTCTGTGATACCCCTTATTAAGAATACAATACCTTATGCACAGACAAGGATTAATATTTGAGCATGTGTAAAATGGAATTGGAAATGAAATGACTTGGATCAAAAGTTAATTATGAAACACCTTGCACAAATATATCTTTTTAGATTGTGCCTGCTCGTATAAGAGAGCATGAGGGGTTGAAACTCATTCTAACTAAGCCAGCCAGCTGCATATCTAGTCTGCTGCTGTAGAGGAACAAAAAAGTGGTCTTTTAGTCTTTGTATTTGTCTGAATAAGAGGACAAAGTCTACTTGAGGATATACTTAAGAATATGAAGAGTATTATTCCTCATTTTTCTTACTGAGTCTCTAAATACAAAGCATTGGCATGAAGCTCATAGTAGGGCTGCAAAATCACTCTCTACGGTCATATTTACAACTTGTGAGCATTTATTTATTATCAATTTTATTTATTTTTATTTATTTTCAATTCCCAATTACAACTGATTAGCAGTCATTCAAAAGTGCAAAATGCAACATACGGCAAAGCAGATGTGCTGTCGATAATGATGGTGAAGTGAAAAGTGTGGCCTAAAATTATACAAATAAATAAATAAGTTCAAACAAACAGGGGGAAAAATCATCCCACTGAAGCAATTATGGATCTAATCAGAGGTTTCTGCATGAAGGTACCGCTCTCCTATCTCGCTCCCATTTGCATCATAACACAGCGTGCAATATTAATTTCCGAGTTTACTGCTTATTGGAAGTGCAAAGTATGAAAAGCCATTAAGGCCCCAAATAGGAAAGCAATTTGCTGTCACATGGATTCGGCTCTATTAAAAAGAAAAATCTTGTTAACCATTTGGAATTAGAGTCATTTGGCAAAAGGCATTCTGCCGCACTCCAGTAAAATAAGTAATTATGCTTCCCTTCCTTCTATCCCTCTCTTTCTTTCATTTGCACAAGCGAAGTGGGGAGCGGTGGATGGGGAGAGCGACTGGATGCAAAGGTAATTAAAGTTGTTGGCTATCTGTTTGGTTAATGTAGGGATCAGGCCAGCTGAGAGCCTTAGGGGCACAGCAAGATGAGGAACGCTTATCCATTTTTCTGTCTCTGTCTGCCAGCCCCCAGGCTAACTCTCATCCGGTCCATACATCACCTATTCCAGTCCTATAACCCAACTTAGTCCTGAAACTAAACAGGGAGCTATCCATATAGAAAGACTTGGACGGACCATTCCTCTGGGCTTATCTCAGTTTTATTTATGTTCACGCTGAGTAGAATCTTATTAGTAGATCTCAGTTGTGAGTACTGTTTAAGTCTAGCTATCTTTCCAGGGACCTGATGGCTTAGTGAATTACATACCATATACTTTGAATGTTGTGTGTTTGTGTACCCTCGCAACCTTTGTCGCATGTCACTTCCTCTTTCTCCCTCTCCCATCTTCCCTGTCACTTTTCACTGTTTAAAAAACAGAAAGGGCAGGGACACACACCAGTATTGGAGAGGTGCTGACTAGGCTACAGCAGATTGACAAAAAGTAGGAGAAAGTGGTCGCACACTCTAGGCTCGATACATTGTATATTTAATAAGCCAAAGTCTTCCTTGGGGCAAACTGGTCTTTGTTTACCATCAAAAAAAGCAGGTATGCCTTAAAATTGATCATAAAACAAGAAATTGTGTAAGCATCCTCAAATTTACAGTGTATATCAGATAAACAGCAAATGACACAACTCACAGCCTGTCCCTATCCTGTTCTTATGCTAACCAGCCTTACTTGGAGTAAAGTGTTGCCTTATACCTTAAGTTTAGCTGCATTTTCTGGCCAGTGTCATGACCTCTCAATTATCATTACACCAGCTAAATGGGCTATCATATCCTATCCAACACAGGCTGGGCTCCCCTTACTCCTCCATAGGAGTGAAAGGAAAAAAAAGGCTTGGCGATTTATGGGGTGGCATGTATGGCCTCTGAGGTGTTTTATGGTTGGACCTGCCGGGCCTATTTAGGAAGCACTGCGTGCTCCGTCCTGACCACAGGTATTGATCGTCAGCGATGGCTATGGCGTGGCTGACTAGTTAAAGCCCTGTATGTGCCCTCACAGGGAGATGAAAATGAGGCCTCTGTGTGTAATGATCTGTGTATGAGCAGGGAGAGGAGGCCACAGAGACAGAGAGGAGGAGAAATTAAATCATTCCTTTGCTCTTTCAGGAGAGACACTGCAGCCAGCCATGCTTGGCTGCTTAATGTGGGATCTGTTTTTGAGAGGAAAATTAAAAAGAGAGAGAGAAGAGAGTGAGAGGGAGAGAGGAGGAAAGAGAGATAAATGGCTGGATGTGGAGGCGGTAAATGAGAGCATCCTGATGCAGAGAGCTGTGTGCGGATGTCCCTAATGGGGTGGGCTGACGCGGGCTGTCTGGCAGCCTGACCACCACGGTTACAGCTAGCCTTCCTGCCCACTCCACACCAGGGCCTCGCAGCACTGAAACAAGCACGCTCCATGCTAATTGGCAGAAAACGACGCTGCATAACAAGTACAGAGGAGACATTGGTCTAATTTGAGAGGGGGTGAAACGATGGAGAAAATGCTTCTAATCATGTGAGGCATTTTCTTGTCTGTGAGGCAGAGACTACGGCCCTCTCTCCGTCCTCTTGAGAGCCATAAGACAAGACACACAGGGACAAACACTGTATGAATGAGCAGAATGAGGATCCACACAAGCAGGAAGACGAAAAGAAAAGCAAGCAGCAACACCTGAAATCAAGTCACTTAAGCCGGCCAGTTGGCAAACAGCCTATCAAAGCTGCACTAGATTTTTACTTATCTGTGACGTCATTAGTCAGAGGAAAAAAAAACACGGTTCACTCGCTTCCCCTGTGCATACTATTTTTCTTTATGGGCTGAATTTGTGAGCAGTCTACAAAGATGTGTGAATTGGGCAATCACACAGTGTCAAAATCACTGGAAAAATGGGGCGTAGTTCAAGAATAGAATAACGCTTCCTCCACAACAGCTGAATGAACCGGCTCAAATAGATGTGAATGGTGGGTGTGAAGATGCCAGTCACTGAGAACAATTGACATTGTATTCATTGGAGGAAGTCAAATAAGCCACAAAAAGTTCCTCCGCTGCATATCATGAAACGACGCATCAAACAGCCCGAGAAAAACTGGCAAATGCTCTGTTTTCCCTCAGACGAACCATTTCTCTTTGAAGCGAAGAGTATGAAACTGCCTTCAATGGCCTAGGAGCAGAGTGGAGACTGGGAAGGGGAAGTCAAACTGGACCGGACCTTGACGGTTGGCTCAGACCCTTTGCATGACCCCATCCTCAACGCCTCTCACTTCCACGCCACAGGAGTGAGTGCCTGTTCACCTCACTGGCCTCATTAACACAGCCCTCTGCCGTCATTAAGACGTTTGCAGTAAAATTAATTGAAAGACAGATTAAAAATAAATTAAGAAAAATGCGTTGCAGAATGCCTACGTGCACTTCATAAATCACCGGGGCAAAGCCAGGAGCTGGCTCCCCATAATTAACTGCAGACTATTTATTTTATCCTGACGGTATAAATTAGAATTCAGACGCACAGATTATATTAGGGCTGTCTGCCATGCGGAACTGCTGAGGGGTGTGCAGAATATTTTAAGGATACAAAGAGGAGAACAGAAGGAGGGAGAGAGAGAGAGAGAGAGAGAGAGAGAGAGAGAGAGAGAGAGAGAATGCAGCAGAATGTAATGGGGAAGGGGGATAAAATGTAGAAAGGCAAACAATATGTAAATGCATACAAAGCAGAAAGATAACATTTGCGTCCCATGAAGAAAGTATTCAGTCAGGCAATGATAAAAGGAAACAATAGACAATGAAATTAACAGCGAAACTCAAGCTGCATGATTACTTGAAACAACAAACGCCTGAGTAAATGAACTGTGCTAACCGTTCTGCTGCCCTCTCTTCCGTAAGAATGGGGTGCAAAAAGTTTGACTAGCATCACTATCATGTAGGCCAATGATCAGTAATAGAGCTGAATGACATAGCGCCGGCCAACAAAATTTCCCCCATTCTGCCCTGGCCCTCACTCTCTCCTGCTGTTATCACAACCTGGCCTCTTCACATGCAAATACGGGCATCCACTTCTGCCAGTCAGCTTGCCAGCCTCAGTGTATCTACTCTCTGTCTGTCTGTCTATCTATAGATCTGTCTGTCACTCTCCCCCTCTGGTGCCCCCACCCCCCCACCGTTGTGTCTCCCTCCGTCTCTCTGTGTGTGTGTGTGTGTGTGTGTGTGTGCCACAGTCAGTGCTAGCCACACACTGCCTCCTCGTGGGCACAGTGCCCAGGCTGGCGCCGAGCCAGACTTGCTCTGCCACACTGGACTGGCAAAACGCTCCCTCTCTCTCTCTCCACTCTCACTCACATTCCCCGCACATCCCTTCATCAGAACGCCTGTGGCCCTCTCCTCCTCCTTTCTCCCTCTTTATTCTGCACCACAGCTGAGATCAACACTTTGAAAGTATGCCCTCCAACCAGCCAATGAAAAATAACGCTACCACTACTACTGCCGGGAACAAATAAAGCACTCATACATTTGAACACTTGGCTATTATGCAATCATACTGAAGGCAAAACCAAGTTATCTGAAAAAAAATGCAGCATCAAGGAACCGTATCAGGTAGGTAAGAATAAAAATCACATATCATATCAGGTGCAAAGTAGTGAATTATAAACAAACAGTGCAGCCACCGAGATGCATTCAATTGTGTGCATATTTAAGAATCAGAACAGGAAAAGCTGAAATTTGAGCCTCATGGGACTGCTAGAAACTCAAAGTTGTTCTCAGTGGAAGATAGGTGATATGCATCGCAACCCACAGCCAGGGGACAGACACTCTTCACCTACATACACAAATACTGCACACACACATTTACAGTATATGTACTAACAAAACCATGACAGTAAATACTTCATACTACGTCAAAATTATTATAAAAAAATATTATGTTCATTACCATCCAGTATGCACTTTTCAACAATTTTGACACACAAACGAAAACAAACAAAAACAAAAACTGTCTCTAAAACAGAAAGCCAAAAAGGAGCAAAACTGTAAAATGGGGTGTTTTCTAACCCCTCTTTCTTTTGTGGTGCATTAAGTCAGTCTGTTATGGTAATTAAATCTTCTTAAATCTAAAACAAACTCACACAACCCAGACAACCAATAACAAACTCATACACAGTGGATCACCATTTACTTCAGAAATGTTTTTTTGTTTTTTTAATGTTCTGTTTTGTAAATCTTCTCCCTCTCTGTGACAGCCTCACAGAGGGAGACTTGTGCACCATGCGGCTCCCAGCACAGAATCCATTTAAATCCTACTGTTTCATAGGGTTAAATCTACTTCCCCTCAAGAGTATAATGTCAATTTCAGCCGTGTGTGTTAGTAGTATCTGCGTTTTTATTTTAGAGACCCCTGGCATATGGCTCAGTGTTTTTTGGGGGGGACTACCAGGAGGGGCAGTGTGGAGACAGAGAGGAGAGGCTGGTGGTGAACATGAACAACCTGTGGTGTTGTTGGCTGGCTGCCTGGCTTGGTGTTAGTCATGTTAGGAGAATTTGAAGTAGACGACGGCAAGAGGGAGCCACCATGTCCGGTCACCTCAGCTGTCAACGCTGCCATTACCGCTGATGTCATTAATCTAAATAAAATGACAGTTTCTAACATAGCAAATGCCAAATACACAGCCCAAACCTTATACCACCACTGTCTGTGGCGTTAGCGAGGCTATACCTGAAAATACCAAGCCGTTTGTTTAACAGTCACAGCACGAAAAACAGCCAGTCTCTCTCAGATGTATAATTTGGTTTCCCTGGTGAGTAAAAAGCCTGGGGAGGTGAGTGCATACGCAGCAGTCATGTTTGTTAAGATACATGGCTGGAGCCCGGCCTTTTTTCTCAAGCACCGGAAACACCAGTAAATCACCAGCAAAGAAAATAAATATATACTTATTACATTCTGCACACTGCATATATTCACCTCCTTAACATATTGCACAGACACAGTGCAAATGTGCAGCGCTGCACACGGGCAAAAACATGCCATGAAAAATGACAGCAGGGAGGGGTAACTGCAGACCTGGAATATATGGCGCGGCAGAGCGGAGGAGAAATAATCATACCTAGGAGCGGGGGAAGAAGGGAGATGGGAGGAGCGAGAGGGAGATGAGTCTCTGCCCTGTAGCAGAGAAATGGAGCTCCCCTACTCCGCTGCTGGCTCCCCCGACTCCCCGACAACAACAACACAGGAGCTCCCTTCAGCAAGGGGCAGCAGCAGACAGGAGAAAACCAGTGTCTGTACTCTGGAAATACATCTGTGATTCTCCATACCCATAGGAGACAGACACATGCTGCTATTTTGGACTGTGTGCAGTATAGCGGACACTGGGGTCAGTAGTTAAAATAATACATAACCAGCAAAAACATGTTTATTTAAAACAAAGCAAATTACCGGGCAAATTTCAACAACAATGACAATGATATTCCAGCTGGTTTCCTTCCCTTATCTGCTTCTTATTGGAGCGAAAACCTGCCTGCAGTCCCGCCTGTAGCCGTTAGGTGTCTCTCTTTCACTGCGCATGGCTGAAGCTCCCTCTCTCACGGAGAGGAGCCCCTCCACTCCTGAACTCCCATCTACACATAATATATACACCATCATTTGAAAATGGCAGCTTTTTGAAAATTCACCTTGATTATCAGACATTAAAAGTGACTTCTCCAGAGCTGAGTGTCTGGCTAGGGGGATGGCTGCAGACAGCAGAACAATGCAGCAGGCTTGGTATTAATGCCTGGCTGGGGTGTGCAGGGAGGAGAGAGGAGCCAGCCCTTTGTTCTCTCCTACAGCCAATTATTTTTTACGTGTGCCTCTTTTCACAACAACAAGAGAGAATTTAATTTTAATGCACTCTCTGGAAAAAAACAAACAAAAAAAAAACCATCTACAGTATTCTTAAACAGAGATGGGGACTAGCATCGACGGTTAAGAATTAAGTATATATACACACATCCCCTGTATGAGGCATAGACAAATGACAGGGGCAACAAGAATGACTTCAACCCAAACACACACAGCAGCATGAAACCCCTCATGCAAAATATTAAAACACATAGTGTTTTAACATCCCAAACCTATACCAAAACACAACTGCATCCAAGCCCTACCCTTAGTAAGAAAGACACCAAAATAAAAACTACTGTGATTTCATTAATACAGCATTATGGTGCAGTGGTGGGGAGCACAATAAAATGTGCACACACAGGACACAATGATAAGAAAACACTCTGTAAAAATAGCAAGGATTCCTGATCAAATGGCATGAAAAATAAAAACCCAGGCTCTCTGTTGGTAGGTATGTGGCCAAATATTTTTCTAATTGGACGAGCACTTTATCTTGCTGTCAGAGAAGCAGTAAAAAGCGGTGCTGTTCCCAGAAGGAGAGGAGCACCGCTTGCTGGCCTTTTATTAGTGCTGGAGCTCTGATATATGCCTCTGCTCCAGGCTTTCATCAGGAACCTGCACCATACACACACATACACATACACATACACATACACACACACACACACACACACACACACACCATACTACAACCCAACACAGCCACTGTTAAACAATTCAGCTGCCATACTATCTAAATATGCCATCACCAAATACAACAGTCAACAAAATTATTGCCAAAAAACCCCAACAACAATTAACCAGAGCACAGCAAACTCATGATGCCAACAGTAGCTAGGGGCATTTATCAGGTAAGAATAGCTTAACACCTCATGTGCAAAACTACTACACAAGGATACATTCAAATTCAGAAACAATAGAGAAGTGTGCGAAGCAAACAAAAGCCTCAATACAACCAGGGTGGTAAATTAACACCAGCAACGGGCTGAATGCTGGTAAATTTAGGCTATGGCTGCCATGTTTGTCTACTCAGCCAACCATGTTGACTGGTGCTTGGTGTTCTTAACTAGAGTATCAATATATTCGGCAGATAAACATTTCAAAGTGGGTGGTAGACTGTGAAATCCACCAGTCACTATGGCTAGTGGTTTGTTGCTGGGCATACATCTCAGCATAACACCACATACTGACCTGTACCACTTGCAGCTCTGCAGTGCACATCTTTGTGCTATTGTAACTTTCCTGGCAGTGTAAAATGATTATTTCACTAGGGAAAGAGAAAGTACAAAATACAGTATGCACACACACTTACAAGCATATACATACTGTAAACACAAACTCTAACATATGCAGTTAATGCAAAACTATTTTTGCACACAGAGGCAGTCAAAACTGCCTCATACAGACAGACAGACAGACACACACACACACACAGACATACACACACACACACACAGACATACATGCACAGAAACACACATGCATCCACACTCAGCCCCCCCCCCCCCCCCCCCCCCCCCCCCCCACACACACACACACACACACACACACCCACACACCCCCCACACACACACACACACACACAGGCTAAATTAAATTTCAGTCCTTGGGCAGACAACTAAACTGCTTGTGTGTGGGACCTGCTCTGCGGCACAGCAAAACCAATTCTCTGGAGATGGTGAAATTAAAGGGCAGAATCCAGCCTGTTTATGGTTCTCACTCTCTTCTCCTCTCAATCAAATGTTTTATTAGCAATCATTTGGTCCTAAAAGTCATGTTCTTGGGAGGGAGCCCGCGTGATGACAGCAGCCGCTGGATGGTCAAAACCATTCCAGCTCATACCACTCCCAATTATTTACACGTGGAGCTGGGGGTCTGCAAAAAGGCTCTGATTAACCCCAAGATAACCATGTTTGGAAGGGGGCACGCTTACTCACACCTTATCCTATGTGTGTGTGTGTGTATATGTTCAAGTGTGTGGATAAGAGAGCGCATGATTGAGCGCTAAATGGCAGCTGACCAGCTGTTTACCAGTCAGTGAAAAGCCAGGCAGCCCAAAAGGGCATACAAATACATAAAAGAAACACTGTGATCCAAACAATGGGAATAATAATTGGAATGTAATAGACTAATAACATGATATTTTATTGATCCCTGAAGGAGAAATTCCTTTTTGACTTGCTTCCCCCCCTCCACAGAGAGTTCAGAGTGCAGGGTCAGCTACAGAGCATCGCCCCTTGGAGCTGTCAGGGATTGGTAAAGGACACTTCAGCAGGGTGGATGATTGCTGTCCCAAAATAAAGTAATTCTATAAAATCACTATTCTGATGCTGGTGGCTGGGGTCTGAGCAGCTAGGAGCACTGTACCTGCTGATTGAGGCAGCCATGTTGGACTTTCAAGATGGACAACTCTGCATGCAGCTGCAGGATCTTCTCCTCGGCCTGGAGAGAGAGGGAAAGAAAGCAGAGTTTAGCGCATCCAGTAACATCTCCGCTGTCTTGCCTTGATGTGAGAGTCAGTGTAAAGGGGTTCAGTGGGAATTAACACGTGGCATAGTAAAGTAAAGCAGAAATTTGTAGGGATTGTGTTCAGTAAGGACATTTATCTCAGAGAACATTCATGTAATATGAATGTTGTGAATGCCTATGTGTGCATGTGCACACACATGTGCTGGTCTCCTCCATCCCCCTGTATATTGTCTCATTGAGGTATCTCTTTCCACCCCCCACCCCCCATCCCCCACCCCGCTCTCCTCTTCTCTCCTCTGGTGTCTGGAAGCAGTAATCTGTTCCTGAGCCAGCGCTGCTGGGATTAGGCAGGGGCTGGAGATAGGATATATGCGTCATTAAAGCAGAGAGCACAGCGTTGCAGGAAGAGAGAGACAAAGTCAACAAAGGTGACATGGAGACAGAGTAGACGAGTAACACATACACACACGTGCACACATGCACACGCGCATGCATAAAATGAAAAAACACAACCTCTATGCCTGCAAGCCTATGCACATGGCTACACACACACACACACACACAAACACACACAGATACACACACACAAAATCCTCCTCTCTCACACATACAATTTCCTAAACCTCCAGTGAATAAGAATAATGTAGTGCTGCTGTAATGGCTGTCTGAAGAAAGAGGCTGAGCGGAGGCCATTTTCAAACCTACGCCACTAAGGGATGCAAGACAAATGTATAGTCATTTTCTGGTGTGTGAGTATGTTGGGTGTGCGGGCCCAATAATTTTGAATAATTATTCTGAAATAAAGGTGCTGCTGTTTACTGAGCAATGCAGGAAATGTGCCATTCTTTCCCCATCTAATGTGCAGTGAGTGGATCAGTGGGAGTTTTGGATTCTGAACCACAACAACTATAACACTAGCTTTACCATAGCCAATGGAATTATATGCTAGCAAGAGTAGCTATTCAATGTAAATATATAGTATTACCCAACATATTTAATTCTGTTGTAACTGAGTCATGTCTGGATATGCAGTATCCGGTACAATAAATATAAAACCCACTGAAACAATTAGACAAGAGAATATTTTGATGCTCTCAGACTAGCTTAAGAGGTCAGAGGTTTTTGACTAGCTTAAGTCATAATATAAATGCTTAGCCCAATGCTCTGAATTAAATCTTTGAATCAACACACCTCTACCTAATGATAAGATCCATTGCATCTGTATTGGTAAAACCAGCTAACCAGAGCAGCAAATAGATTGACAGACCAGAGAGAGGAGTGAAGCTTGCTGTGAGTTTACCCTTTTTGATTCAGGACACCAAATCCTCTCATTGACATTATCTTACATGGTCAGCAGCACTCCCTGTGTCTGCGTCCCTGTGTAGCTGAGCACACAATGCTTCAGGCCTAGCAGTGGTTCTCTCACCCTCCTGTTGGCATCCTGTGCCCTATCCTGGTCCTGTGTGGCCTGGACAAGGCTCTGCGGCAGTTTATCCTCCAGGTCTTTACATCTGCACTCCACCTGGCTGCTCTCTGCGGCTGTTCTGCCTTGCGCTGGACTCTGCAGAGTCAGCCGCCCCACCTGAAGGGTAGACACAGACAAACATACATGACATATACACAAACGCGCACACACCGAGGCACATGGACACATAGAGACAGAACTGGAGATGTTAGATCTGTAAGACTTTTGGGACACTGGAGACTATCTCCCTCTGATCCTCCTGAGACTGAGACCAGTGGAGAGGGTCCATCCTATGACCCACTACTAATACTGGAGAGGAATCCATGGAAATAAGGTCAATGTGGCTCCCATTATCCATCTTCATTCCTACCACCGAAGGATCCCATATTCAGCCCTCAGCCATATCTATGTTTAACTCCTCTGCATGCCCTTATCCTCCTGAGACACTGCAGCTTCCTGAGTGGAAATGGCTGTCCACCCAGGTTAATGGAGAAAGAGCACAACTGGGAGGGGCAACTGGAAAACTGATGAGTGCACATATACCGGTGAATATAATGTATATGCAAGCACAGATGTGACCACAATCACACACATACATCATAGACTAAGGCATTTGGCACAGATACATATGTCATGGTTCCCACCGTGGCCCTAAAATAAAATTCCATGACTTTTCCACGACTTTCCATAATTAAGTCAGAGAGCTGCCATGACCTAAAAATGTTCCTCCCTGGTTTGTTAATGTCATTTATCAGGTCATAAAAGTTCTGAAGGGGTAAACAGTTTGGTTTACACTAAAGTGGGCTTGCTATGGAGAAGTGGCTATAAAATGTATAAAAAAAACAATCTAATGAAACAAGTTGTAAAACACATTCTGGTATATTCCTGTAAACTTACCTGTCTGGAATAAATCTCTCAAAATTACATGACCATTGGGAACCTTGATATGTAATGAAAAACTACATGATCTACCAAACAGCCTATGAAAATGTATGGTTTCCTTTGAACTTTGAGGTTTGGAAGAATATGAGTGTGAGTGTATTGTTGACGATTATCGACTTCCACAGTGAATGGGCAAGAGTGGATGCACTATATTGCAGCTGGAGTCAGCTTTTGGTGTGTGCGCTCTGTTTGCACCTTGGCATGTTCATATGTGTGTAGCCCTGTGAGTGTGACTGTGTAGGTGAACATGGGATGGACTAGTAATGTATGGGGGTGTGTTGTCCAGAGAGTGCGTGCATTGTGCTGGTGAATTGCGCAAGCTGGGCTGACCTCAGGTCTCTGCTCCCGCTTACATCCCATGAGTGCCTCATTCTCTCGTCCACCTGCACAAGATGCCCTTTGACTGCAGCCAGCTGAGGGAGACATGATAGAAAGAGAGAGGGAATCAAGAGATGACAGCCTGCTATGGCACAATACAATACAATACAAGGGCAACTCTAACATCTCACACATACATCTACAGAACTGAACTGAGTACATACAGTACCTCTGACATTTGACACATGACATTTTTTATATTGTAAGCCTATTCCGCAAGATGCAGCATTTCATTCATCACATAGGGTGCAACAACATGTTTACTGTCCTGCATGACAATAGTGCAACTTCTTCAAGGTTGCTGCAAGGTTTGTATGAGTGACTGAAAACATCATGTGTGTCATATTTAGTGTTACAATACAATCTGATTAAAAAGAAAAAACTGTTATTCACAATGCATACAATTATACTCTCAATAATAAATAATACACTCAATAATACAATGCGTAGTTTCAGCCGAGCTATTTGATTGGTTAAAGATGTGTTCCAATCATGCTGTTAATTCCCATAGAGCTTTACTGGTCGCTATGTCAACTCCTATGGTAACCAGGGAGCTAGATAGCAAACTTCTGTTTTTTAATCGTATGAACTGTATGTATACCACTGTGGAGAAAACTTTATATCTAACTTTATAACCATTATGTAAAAGCCACAACACCTTGAGGACATTTTTTTTACAGTGATTATGGGTACTTCGGTGCTGCTATTGCATCACCATTGCAGAGTTACAGTAAAGAATGCCCTCCTGGGTATTATTGCTATAATGGTGTATGACAATTGGTGAGATAGTATCATAATAATGAATCACGAATGACATATATTAGACAATAGTTGAGGGAGATGATGAGTTCATTTGTAATGGTCTCAAATTAAGTCCAGAAACAATTTACTCTTAGCAGCTCTTGGAACCTGTGAGTGAGAGAGTTAGTGAAAAGTGAGAGAAAATGATTGGGAGGGAGTAAAGAGAGATGGACGGTTAAGGTCAGTGGGGGCTGGACGGGTGTTAGGGAGAGAGGCTGAGAAAATAAGCCGGAATAGAGAGGGGAAGGCAGCACTGCGAACGTTCCAGTCAACAATACTGAGAGAGTGTGACTGAGAGACACCTAGGGTTCTGATTCAGCTCTACAAACAGAGTCTGCCCAGAGGCTTAGCGACAGGTGACACAGACACTAACAATCAACACAGTCGGTGATTCCAATTGGTCAGTGTTTTTTCTCTAGAGGAGGTGGAAAGCAGCACTTTACTCTGAATACATCTCTAAAAGCTCAGTCATCAATCATCAGAGGCCTGGGTTTGTCTTGCCTGTCAATCTGACTAAGTAGCTGTTTGTCATACTGAACATGTTTGTCTGTCGATTCCACTGTCTGTGTAGGGCGTACACACACACCTTCGCCTACCTGTTTGTGTGATGTACAGTTTTTCTTTCTGTGTGTAGCATCTGTCTTTTTAATTGCAGAACAAGTAAATATTATCTTCCTTGCCTTAACAGGCAATACTTTCACAGTGGTTCCCAAATATCACTTTGTGAGTGTTGCACTAGCATAGGTCAGATGGCACATGAATCAAGCAAATTCCAATCAATATGAAGCAATTTACAGTATGGATAGTAGAATACACAGTAGTGACATCAAAATAGTTATAAGACGGTCATTGGGATTGCAATCTTTGAAATCTCTCAAATTCCTGCTCAACATGCTGGTCTGCTCAAACTGCATGCATAGGGATGGGCACATCAAGCATGATGGCAGAGTCTGAGGCCCCATTGGCCAAAGCCTGGGCCTAGTAGTGAGTACTGTACCTGAGTCTGGAGCTCCTGGGCCTGCTGGGTCTGGCTCTGAAGCTGCTTCTGGTGTGGCTGTACGCGACTCTGTGTCCTCCGGAGCTCCAGTCGGCTCTCCTGCAGTTCAGTCTGCAGCTGAGAGATCCTTTGCTCCTGGATGTCCAGCTATTGAACCACAAAAGAAGGCAGGGCGGCGAGAGGAGGAGAAAAATCAATCCGGTACACAGAGCCTATCCTCTTTGCGCAGCCAGCCTGCTTGCTGCGTGGCTGAGGCTGGGATGCACCATGGCTCCCCTTCCTCCTGAGCAGATACCCGCCTGGAAATAAAGCCACCCAGAGCCCTGTCCCCCCAAGATCAGGCCTGATATCTGCCTGAAGGAACTGCTTATTTGTCATCAGGGGGATAGCAGAATATACAGTTGAATGAATGAAGTAATGAATGAATAAATGAATGAATGATCGATCACAAAAAATATATTCAGCAAAAACACATAGCCTATTGAAATGTTTGAAATTTGCACAATGAAAATGACAACAATAACAATACACTTATTGATGGCTAGAGAGGATCCAGACTTTATTCTAAACAATAGCAATAGATTGATAATAGACTACAAATTCTATTCTTCAATAACCAACAAGAGTACAATTTTCAGATAGAATTTCATGGTTCATGTTGATAAAAACAATTACAAATGCAACACTTTGTATAGTCTTAACAATTATAACTATCAGAACAAATTAGAATTATCAATGCATTAAAAATCCAATATCCAAGTTGGAGCGACAAAGAAAAAGATGTCTGAACAAATCTACAATTGAAAAACTTGACATAAAAGACTGAAACAACAAAACTAGGACAGTTAAAAGAATATTTTGCAGTAAAAATACAAGCATGCCAGAAGCAGGCTAGCAATAGCAGCAGTGAGTTATACTGTTGTGAGACTGACAACAACAGTTGTGTGGCCAGTGGGCACGCTAACAATAATAAACAAGCCTCTAATTAATACAACCTTGCCCTGCTAAATCACATGAGAGGAAGGGTTGGGGGAGAGAGAGAGAGAGAGAGAGAGACAGTGAGAGAGAGAGAGGGGAAGAAGAGGAGGGAGCTTGGGAGAAGGGAAAGGAGGACAGCAAGAGGAAGACAAACAGACCCAGGTGCTGGTTCACTTGGACAGGGGCTTTAGTCCAGTGTGCCTGATGCTGCTGCAGTGTCGTCGTTGCAGAAGAAATGATAACCAGACAAGATGGAGACCCAGACAGGACCCAAGACAAACCACTACTGAAACATCTGCATACAGGCAGGGAAATAATCCACGCAATCAACAAAACCAAGAATAAAAAACAGTTTTTTCTTTTCCATTTCTGCCGTGTTAAAAGCATCGTTGCCGCCTCCATGTCCATTTTTCCCCCTCGGAATAAGTCACATGAAAAAGCCTGACGATTATTCCTGAATTAAAAATAAAGATTATGCAGAAATCCATTTCACGGAATCGCTTAAAACGTGGCTCATCCGTTAGCACTCTCTTTCTGTGTGCGATCCACACCGATAACCCTGGTCTTGCTTTCTTTCCCTCACAATCGCTCCCTCTCTCTCTATTCTCCCCTCCTAAACTGATCAATACTTCATTTAAATCATGACATTAGCACACTACTACTGGAAAAAAAGAGAGAGAACGAATACAAATGAGCTTCTTATGGTAAGTGACATAATAACGGATGTTTATGTCAGTGGGTTGTAAGATTTCTTGAAAATAAAATGTGAAAAACAAAGGCAGAAGTATATGCAAGTGTGCGGGGGCTGTACTGCTGTTTTGATTTGAGCTCCTGAGCCTCACACTGATCAATAGCACATTTAAATCCTGGCTGAGGAGAGCTATCACAATATCTCCTCTCATCAAAGAAAAGGCAAACACGCTATCGCAATTATCATCTCAAATGACCGGCGTTGAGAGGACACAAGTTGGATGCTGATAGAGGCATATTTCATATTTATTCAGCAGAATTTTTACATTAGCACCTGAGCACATAATTGCTTCATATATATGCACACTCACACTTTTATCTATTCACGTAATTCACAATGAGCACAATCAATACCGCCCTCTCCACACCCTGCTCCACGCTCATATAGTACATCTGCGTGAGATCATACAATAAGCTGTTCAGAAAACCCCAAACGAGACTGGCTAATTTCCTGCCGCTCATTGGAATTGCGAGCGAGAGTGACTGGCTAATCTTCCTGTTCGTCATTAAACCCGGATATTTACCTGAGCGGTCTGGGAGTCACGGGCCTGGTGAGAGAGCAGCACGTCTCGCCGGAGTCTCTGGATGGTCTCATCCCGCCGAGGTAACTGGGGAGCAGCCGATCAGGTCAGGTTTTCCCCATCCCGAACATGGGTGAACAGAGGCGAGGACAGGAGAAAGGAGAGAAGAGGAGAGAGGGGCAGAACGTAAGCCCAACACTAGGCGGGAAGTGGTGGAAATAGAGCCGAAGTCGATCACTCGGGGGAACATGCACTTACATATAGCCTGGCGCCAATGTCAACCAATGAGCAATTAGGCAGACAAGACTAAAGTTATTGATCGGGGGTTCAGGCTCTTTTCTCAGGGCTAACTAGTCTGCCTGAGGTTGTGTGATGGCTGCTACAGCTGTAGACTGCAAGACAGGGAAAGGCAGTGCGAGACCAAGTGGGAGGAAGGGCAGGGCAGGTCTTTCCCTCCCCAGGCCTTGAGCTCTTGAGTTGGGCATTGGCCATTATCATTTAGGCTGCTATTGATTGCCACAGGCTAAATAAGCTTGCATCCCAAGCAGTCACACACAGAAAGAAAGACACTTAGGAGAATGCAAACATCCAATCACAAAGACACTTAGGAGAATGCAAACATCCAATCAAAGATATTATGGCAGGCAAACAACTAATGTCACTGATACTTTGCCAAGACTTGAGCATCTTGTTTCAAATTATGGGATAATGGAAAACATTAATGTCTTGGAACGACTTCAAAGATTTTAGTTGTTTTCAAATATTTAAGTAGTGAATATCATCAGAAGTATGATAGTCTTAAACACTACATTATGATGTTGCAGTTTAGCCACTTTTGGGAGATCACATTACCAAAGTTAAATGTAATTGAGTTGATCAGTATGACATGCCATATACCAGAGTAATATAATAAATAAATAATATATATAGACTTGCTTATTACAAAGATTGGGGTTAGTGTACTGTGGATGTGGGTGATTTCAGGTCAGACTTAAGATGGTCTGTTTCTTGCAACATCAGGATGTGTTAATTGGACGCAACACCTTTGGTTCACCACTCCCCTAGAAAAAAATGCTCTGTTCTACATATGGTAGAAAACGAGAACTGCTGATGATTCATAGTCGACTCTACAGCTAGCTCTCTTCAACATCAGTGAAACACTTTAATGGATATGTATTTCAGTGCTTTTGTAATCCACATGGAGGTAAACCAATACAAGATAGCTAAAAGCAGATACACTTTAATTGAGAGTATGTACATCCTCTTCTATATGGTCAAGTAGGGGGAGGACAAAATAACAGAAGCACCATATGAAAAAGTACTTTAACTTTGAGGTAATTAAATCACAATTACAATGGTAGCTACACATGAGAGTCAAATTAAGCTGAATGCCAGTTAGCAGTATGTACAGTACGTGTATGTTTGTATCTACAATGTTATAATTGCATTTTGGTTTTAGTTACTGCAAACAAATTGCCACTTGCGGAAATGAACAGAGACTGAACTAAACTGTGTCAGCTTTAAAAGAGGTCTGACAATCACCACTTTTATATGCAAGTTTTCAAAGTAACATGAGACAACAGGGTTCCAAAGAGACAAAATAATTGTTGCCCAAATTGCAGGTTCATTGGTCACAAAAATGCTAAATTATTTAATGCAGCAAGGGGAACAGTCACAAAAATCATAACATATGCCAAACATGTACAAACTTCACTGACAAAGAGGAACAGTGGTCACAAATCAAAACTCATCGACAGGGATAGACGGACACTGCTAAACGCCAAAAAACTATTGTCTCAAAAAAAAAACTGCAGTACAAAACTGTACGTTGTGAGCTGCACAAATCAATATTTATGGCAGGGCCACCATTCAGAAACCACTTGAATCCAAGGCCAACGCACAAAGATGCATAACCTGGTGTAAGGAGCACAACATCTGGACTCCTAAGCAATGGAAAAAAGTAATATGGTTTGATAAGTCATCTTTCACCCTTTTCTCTACATCTGGAGGAGTTTATGTTTGGAGAGAACCAAAGGATGCCTTCAACCCACAACATCTGTTGCTAACTGTTAAACATGGTGGTGGATCTGTAATGGCAGAAGCATCTCGTGGGAGCCATTAGGTCTGATGATTACTCTGCATGTTGTATAAAGGCCAAGAAATATGAGGCCATTTTACAGAACCAGGTGCTTATGGTGCAAGCAATGTTCACTTATGATGTTCCTATATTCCAAAATGATAATGTACCCATGCGTGCAGCTAAACAAATTCCAGAGCGGTTTCATGAACACCAGGATTAAGTCAAATGCCTTCCATGATCTCCACAATCAACAGATCTAAATGTCATTTAACCTTTAAGGGAGGTTTGGGAGTGCAAAGTAGATTTCTAGGAGGTTTTCCCTCTTGAACAATGGTCCAATATCCCACTGCGCACAGTTCAGGATTTGTATGACAGCATTACAAGAAGGACAGAAGCTGTTCTCAAGGCAAAGGGTGGCTCAGCTCCTTATTGGGTACTTGATATTCATATATTGTTATTTTGTCCACCCCCTGTATATCCTCCTCTGCATTGGCCAAGGACATTCTTACAATGCAAAATCATGGGGCACTGCATTTAGAGAATGAGCCTATTAGGAAGGTGAAGAAAACACATTCAGAGAGCTGCTGTTTCAAACACAGAATATCTCCAGCCCTTGGCCACATACACATTACTTTCTGTTATCTTCTATCTTTTGAGCAAATGGATAAGACGGCAGCGTTTATTATGTGCCGTGTGCAGAGAATGTTCTGTCCAGAAATGTCAAAATGGGAAAATGAATGAACAAGCAATCACATGGAGGGGCAGTGTTTTCACCCTTTTTCTGTGGTTTGTGCCTTTATATGCAGTCCTTTCTTTGGTGTGTTTTGAAAATCAATTCTGATATTTCAAAAGAGAGAGACATGATAATGAAAGGACAGATAAAAAACCCTCTCCGAGGTGATTGCTCATTCCTCGCTGCTTCCAATGGCTCGGCATCAGAAGGACACCTTTAATATTCAGACTTTTCACGTCACTCTAGGCTAAATCCCTAGCAACCACCATAGCAACATACTCTGACTTCAACGTGAAATGCATGGCAAGTTCCCTCCTGCCACCAGCCAGAGATGGGAGGGGAAAAAAACAGAAGAAAGAGATGGATATGCCTGAAAGACCAGAATTAAGTGGAGGTGAGAAGGAGACATACCAATACAGCACACAAATGCTCATATCAATAAGCACAAATGAATGTCTGTGTGACATATGCCGAACAAGACACAGTACAAACTGAGAAATACACACTTGAGATGACATAAATATAATGCAGGCAAAAAAGCAGAGAAAGGTGGGTATTCTGCCCAGAGATACACACAGCTATAATGTATTTTTTAGGTTCTCCTGCTGTGCTGCCTCTTTGTGAACGCACAAAGACAAAGACATATCTATCTCATCTGGGCAGCTATAGGAAGAATTTGTTTGCTTGTGTGTGTCTGTCATTTACGTGAGAGCCTGCAAGTACCATCAGAGTCATGCTGAAAGCAGCTTGTGTGCTGCGGACTGTAGCAGGTGGAGTGAACATTTGCCCTCCAACCCACCTCCATCCCTCCATAGTGATTTCCTGTACTACTGTAATGACCCTTTAAGTAAGCTCTTTCCGTCTGCAGCTTAGGTACCCTCACATCTGGTTTCTTATTCTGCAGGATTTTTGCCCTCAGAAGCTGACGAGTTCAGTCAAACTTCGTTAACTTTAAGGCTGCAGCCTGGTGGTCCCTGGTGGGACACTACACGGAACAGTGGGGGGGGGGGGGGGGGGGGGGGTTTAGCACTGGGAGAGTCATTTTTATTATATCAGCTCATAGAAAAAAGGGGGGAGGGAATTGTCTTTTTCTTCCTCAACCCCAAAACCTACTGTCTATACCAGCCCTCCTCTGCCCTTGTGTGTATGACAGCATATGTGCATAATGAATGATTAGTAACAAAACTTCTGTGAAAATCTATATTAATAATACGACAATTGCAAATATACAGTACAACAAATGTATAAACAAGTATCGCATTGTTGGATAACGGATATTAATAATAATGCAATAATAATAATAATTATGGGAATCAGTGTCATTATCAAGGATATTTCAGCAGGGTGGATGCTCCACCACTAGCCACTCCACCACCAGAGTGACAGAGTTGTTCAGTGTTTTTGACTGGTTTTGAGATGACATCAACAGCAGTGTGGGAATCCATGAATGGCCACGGAATGGCCAAGAAATTGTTAACCTTGTAACCTGAGATGTAACTCTAAAAACAGTCTGCAAGAGTTTGTTGGCCTACCTGTCACAGCAGGCAGGCTAAAAACATTGAACAAGCCGTAACATTTTCTTATTGCTCTGGCTTGTACATCTCTACAGACCAGCACATTCAAGGGACAACATATTCAGTGGTCAGAAACAACTGAAATGTATTATGCTTGTATGAGCTTAATTAAGTAAAGTGTTATAAAGGTTAAGGTCAAGTCAAGTCAGGTTTATTGACAGAGTGCATTTAACAATCAGGATTGGCACAAAGCCCCACTGAAAGCTTGTGAAAAACTAAAGTGTGTGAATGCAAACAATGGCTGTTCGTGTCCAATCACCTCAACAGGAGGAGTTACATACTGCTGTGGAACAACAATATTATTACTAAACATGCCACAATCTGTCTATTTAAAAAAAGATTGGTCAAAAGAGAGCAATCTCTTCATTACGGGTTCAAGACCATGGTAATCCTTGTATAGCCTAAGACCTTCATTCTTTATTCAATTCAGCTCAACTCAATTCAACTTCATTGTCATACCTTACACAGTAAAATGAAAAGCTTTTCTTCATGAGTCATGGCGCATTGCATACAAGAGCAACATGGACAATACAAAGCAAAACAGTGCAAATAAAGCAGTGCGATGCAATGCAATATTAACAATATTCAAATTGATGCACCAGGCTTAATGTCTAAGATATGGCTGCATTGATTCAAACAGCTTGTATCTGGCAAAAGATGGGAAGGAATCACAGCTAAATCAATGCAGGCTTCTCTATCGGAAAAGCCTGATGCTTATCTGTCTTTACTTTAGCACCTAATAATATAATTTACTCCTTGTGTGTTTCTCTCCATCTGAATCTATATGCTTGTCTCTGCCAATGTTGTCACCCCAGTGAAGGTTCATGTCACTTGTCCCCCTGCCCCTCGCTCAAAGAAAACAAACTTATCCCCTCCCTTCAGCGCTTCTCTGCCCATTGATTTGTCAAAAATGTTGACCGATGGAGAGCTAAAAAGAAAGATGGAAAACTTGATAAAAATGTGCCAATATGTGAAACTTGCTGAGCAGCAGTGAAATATACAGGCAGCAGTATTAATCTCGCGACCCGTTCTAAGAGACGCCATGGACTCGTGGGAGAAAGTGTCCCTGTTCGCCCCTCTTCACCTCCAGCTACATGGCTAGCTCCTGAAAGTTTGAGTTTACAAAACTGCACTCTCGCGAGAAGAGAGTGGAGGCAGAACCTAATGGTACGTTCACCTGGGAACTGGGAAACTTCTCATTTGGAATTTCCCACCTCAGAGCTTTCAAGTGGTTGCGGTGGGAACCAGAGATTTTGACTCGGAAATTTTCCTATTCGGAAATAGGAAGTTCATAAAAGAAGAAAGAAGTCCAGCCGGGAATGAGAGAGTTGATAGGAAGTAATCTCATTTCTTTATTATTATCGTAATTAACGACTTGATGAATACGTATAGCTTTGTTATACCGGCCATCCATCATTGGAGAAGTTAAAAGGTCTATTTTCCTACTTTTGAGAGGAGCTGCTATTTGATCCCCTAGACGTTCAGCAACTGAGCTAAGCTAACTGTTCCCATTCCTTCAAACTGCACGCAGAGGCATAAAAAAGGCATCCACAAGTTCAGCTGTCTCTTGGTAAGTAGGAAATATAGCTAAATTCCCCAAAAAACAAACTATCCTTTAAAATGTATCATGCACACATTGAATCGCTGATTCTGTATCGAGATGCGTACAGAATCGGTCTCAGAAGGAGAGATACCGTAATATTGATTTATTCATATAAAACAACTTACATAACTCCTTCCTGGGCTGAAACTGGTTTCCATACAGAGGAGGTGGCGTTGGCGTGTTCTCCGCCTTTAAAAGGAGGAGGTGTCCCTTTAAAACACTGAGAAAAGATAAACCGAGGCCCATCCAAGAGTATTTATTGCCAGTTAGGGCAAAAACACACTCACTTAGGTGCTCTGAGTAGCTATTAAACAAGTGTGGAGGTGACCCCTGGTTTTAAGCGGCCATGTCTCTGACAGCCAAAGCTGCAGAGGCCGCCCTAAATGGATTTCCTAAAGTTTCATTCAGGAAAATAAAAATGGAGGGTAATTCAGAGGCAGGGCTGCGTGAGAGAAAGCAGTGTTTCGATCACACGCTGGGCTGCTCCAAATTCCTGCTCTTTCTCTATGGAGGAATTGACTGGATGACCATGGAATCAAGAACAAGCTTTAGCCAAATACAATTAGGAATGGCATTTGCAAAAAATGTTCTCTTACTTTTACTGTGCATTTAGCTGGAGTGAATTATACTGTACAGACAAGTGGGAGTGTGTGTGTGTGTATGTCTGTGTGTGCATGTGTACACACAGCTGATTTAAAAAAATTACACACCAGTTCAACTAGAGATATATTTAATAAATTCAATAAATTTGAGAACACTTTTTGCTGAAAATGTTTTTCCATTTTCTAAAAACCTTTGTATGGATTTGTCACTGATCACCTGTCTTATCTATGCAATGAACATGCAATCTATGTTCCACCATATGAGCACGGTTAAGAGTTTTTCTATCAACTTCGCTGTTACACTTAGGAGTGCGACCACTTGCACTTGTTCACTGATATTGTAAATATTCCAGTGCTACAGCAACAATGCTGTTATTGTCTCAGTAGCCTTGCAATGGGTAACTTCACTGGAAATGAAGGAACATAATAGCAATGGAAACATGTCCACAAAAGTGAATATGAACTAGAGGCCTAGATTCAATAGAAAATGTATTTTAGAGTATGTCTGACATTGTCTGACATACTCACAATGTTTTGCAAAATTTGTTAACATTGAGAATGTAACATTTTGAGTTATCAGCTGTAGTTTACTGTTAGACGGTGCACAAGGTAACCAGCCAGTTCTATCTTACCATATAATTAAAGACTCTATAGACAACTTTTTTGCTTTAACTTATCATTATGAAGTAAATGATGATTGCACAGTGTAATGGCTATAGAATAATGACACCATCAGCGTTTAGATTGGTTCCCTATAAGCCTCGCTTTCACTATGCAATTCTGTCTGCCACCGGGCACGATCACCCGGGACAAGGAAGGCTCGACTTACGACACAAAGGAAGTGTGTCATCCATTGCGCAACCAACAGAGGTCCGGTAGCTATCCCCAGTTAAAAAAAAAAGAAAAAAAAAAAGGTAGCTATCCCCAGTAGCGGAAATGGCGGACGGTGGAACAACCGCAGTGACAGTGGAAACACTACCCTCTATCATAGCACTGAGATCGGGGTTTCTAGTTCAAATTGGGATTGTTTCGTGCTTTGGACAGTAGTAGTTTGGACAGTAGCAGTGCTGCTAGCGGTAGCGTTAGCCATGTTGCTAACGCTACCGGTAGCAGCCAGAAAACGAACCAGGAGCTACAAGGAAGCCAGGACCAGCCAGAAACATACATCTATGTTTGTTTCTAGAACAAAAGAAACAAACATCTAACTATGTTTGTTTCTGGCTGCTAGCGTTAGCTAGCGTAGCTAGCTAACGCTAACGCTAGCAGCCAGAAACAAACAAATGATCCATTGTCCGTTTGATAATCTAAACAAAGAACACGTATTCTTGCAGTGTCCTTTCTAAAATGAGCAGTGGTGTAAGTTACTATATTGTGTTATGATCAAGGAGTTCATAAGCAGACAGATGGTTTGTTCTATTGCACAAAGCTAGGCTCTAACAGAAAGCGATCCGGTTGTCTTTGCAACAGCAGCGCAAACAACAATACCACTTGGAAACGCTAGAGGGGGACAACATTAATATAGAACCTCCTTGGGGACAACGGGGGGAAAGTTGAAAAGTTGTCTGTATCCACTTTAAATAATTATGACTAAAAATGCATTCCGCATGAGATGCTATTCATGCAGCCTATGCATTATCAATAATGATAGATATCCATATCAATAATGATAGCTAGTTGTGTATAATATAAAAACTACTCTTGTTGTGGATACACAACAAGAGATGCAAACTTCATTTTTTTAATCAAACTAATAATTTTATCAGATCTTAACGTACTGTTAGAAACATTTTTTAAATGGTAACTGACAGTAATATAACCATATCCTAACTTTAGATTTATAATGTAATGAAATTAAATGAAATGAAGCTCAAGTTGTTTTCATATTATATACTAATATTAGGTATAGGATTCAATAGATTATTCAAAAATACAAATCATTTATAGTTGTTGGTAGCAGTGTTTAGTAGCAGCTGCTGTCTGAAGATGGCAGGCTGTTAAATTCATTTTGCCACTGCACACACAATGTGGCCACACTGCTATGAGTCTCAGGGATGAAAAAAAGCAATGTAAATTTAAATAAAAATCTGAAAACACGCTTAGCTAGACCCTTTAGCCTTTGAAGTGACAGGGGCTTTGTGCAGCGGAGGCTGAGGAAGGCTCAAAAGCAGGCCCTGAATCAGCTAGATTGCATCCAATCTTAAATGCAATTAATGAACCTCACAAAGGCGGATTATGCTGACAGGATTATTTTCAACAACAATGCAACACCCGCTGCCAATTACAAACACCAGCAGGACCTCAGTTCAGCTCTTCTACAGGGTCTAGAGTAGTCATTATGCCAACATCAACACACACACACACACGTACGTGTAGTCACTCTTTCTTTATTTCACTCACTCACACACGCATGCACACACACACACGCACACACGTGCGATTTATGCACACACTCACCCTCTGTAATCCAAGCACACAACAGCTTTCTGACTAACACTAACATGGCACTAGCAAAGCTTCTACTGTATAGACTTTCAGAGACAATTATGATCTTTAAAGTACATGCTACATTAATACTATTCTATCTACCCAATGTAAGTCAACTTCTCAGTTAAATATTATGGATGACTACTAGGATATTGCTCTTAGATGTGTAGTAGTAGTAGTAAGATGGGACACTGACATGACAGAACTTAACATGACATTGATATTCCCTGATCTCAAACTTTTAAAAGATTATTCTAACTAACCAATAAGCTACTAACGCTGAATCTCAGTTGTCTTTAGGAGCCTCTTGTTCCTCTCCCTCTATCTCTACTGTACTGTCTTCATCTCTATCCCATTTCTGGTGTTCCAGACTTTGTTTCAACTCATCTCTCCCTGGTCTCATCCAAAGCCTTCTGTTGTGTATAGTGCAGCGCCAGTAACTCAATCAGCTCTCTTGAACTTTGCAAAAGACCGGAAATGTTTGTCTTGCTCCACCGTTTGGTCTTAAGCCCTTGACAAGGATCTCAAACTGTCTGCAGTCAAATGAGAGCTGTCTGGCATTTCTCGGGGCAATGCTAAATCAAATTAGTGCAAGCAATGTTAATTTCAAGCAGCATTTCATTAAAAAGGAAAAGATAATCAGCAACAAAGACTCCATGTCCTTCTGACTAATCTAATAATGCTCCGTTTGTTTGCTTTAATCACATTTAACGATTAAGAAGCAGAGACATGGCTAAGTCATGTAGACAGAGGGATCTCATAATCTGCCTGTCATGGCCACCATCTGATTTCCTGCCATTCGTCACAGTGTGGATGGAGGGATGGGTGGGTGGTGTTTCAACCCTCAGCCAACGCTCTTGAGAGGAGCACTAGCCCCAGGATGGGTACAGCTCATCTTCAGCGGGGGCCAGGAAGGGTTCAGGTATCACTTTACCTTAAAGCGTTGTAGTACTGAACTGGGACCACTGGGAGACATGGCTATTAGCTCTGCATTCTGGGCCCTGGACGCTAAAAGAATTACCTTTTAAAAGTTTGGGGCAGAACCAGAGATCAGGGAATATCGGTGTCATGTTAAATTCTGTTATGTCAGTTTCCCATCTTGCCTTGACAGCGATATCCAAGTAGCTATCCATAATGTGCAACTGAGAAGTTGGCTGACATTGGGTAGATATAATAGTATTAATGTAGCAAGTACATTCAAATATTATAATTGTCTCTATAAGCCTTTACAGTGGAACCTCATTATCTGTAACTGTCTACCAAACAGGAAAAAAGACCAAAAAACATTGTACAGAATAATTGGATTTTTCAATGATACATAATTTCTTACTAAAAGCATTCTGACTGCAAATTAGACTCTGCAAAGTATTCTGGAATGATTGAGGATGTAGAAATTCACATTTTTAATAACAAATATAATAATAATACATTTCATTACTTTTTGGTGTTCCAGATACATTTCATTCTTCAGGATGACTTCAATTAGAAAGAGCTTTGGGGGTTTACTGTACTATGCTGTACTGTACTGCATTTAGGTCTGACTAAGAAAATCCACCAGGCAGCCATTTTTCTCACTGTGTTGAGTCTGCTGTTTGTGGAATATTTTGAAAGTACTTTCTGCTGCATAACATAGGAATTTATGGTGAGTATTTATTTCTGCAGCTGTGACTGTAAAGGGGAGTGTTTGCTGAATAAGGGATAGCTACAGCAATGAAAACACTTATGTTAAATTTGAAGAAACTCATCAGATCTTCCTCCCTGGGAAAAAAATAAAATAACTCATTCCTCATCAGTGGGTGCGATTACTTGAATGGAATCAATCAATCGTGTTCCGCTCGGCTTTGCTCTTCTTTGCTCCTCGTTTCCAAATCCAATCTCTTCCGTGTCATCTCAGCGCACATTTATAAGGGCCCAGCCTCTTGATTATCTCCCTCCCTCGCCTGTGCTCCCCCGCTGCCGCATGCTCCAATGTATTAAATTAAATGAGGTGTCTGTCCAGGTCACCCCCTCCCCAGCCTCCCCCATCCCCCACTCTCACTGCTGGTAATCAAGGGAGAGGACCCCTCCCTGTCGGTTTTGTGCCAGCCAGGCTGCATAAATTAGCATTAATCAGGGCTGGAAAGACCTGCAGTAGGGAGGGAGGGAAGGACTGAAGGGATTGCAGCCGTCCCTCGAAAACAGAGAGGGGGGGGGGGGGGGGGGGAACTGCAGCTATAGCTTCACACACACAAACGGTTACATTTCTCTGTCGTCCTACTGTCTCCCTTTATATACCTGTCTCTCTTTCCCTCCATACTGTAGTCAAGCCCCAGTATTTCCACTGGCTATCTCCCACAGACGAGCCAGACAAACCTCTGAAGAGTAAAACAGTGGCGGCTTGGGCTCTGGCAATAGATGAATCATAGATGAGCTTGTGTGATCGCTGTTAACATAGTCCCATGGCTCAAGCTCAAAAATACTGCAGGGTGCTAACGTCTTTGTTGTTCATCAAATATTGATGCATACGTAATTATTCAAACATATGTGCGCAGATGGTGAGTATGTGTATACACTTCAGTGGTAGAGGCATTTTTTAGTATTGCCTTGATTAAATAAATTCTCATTCTGGTGGATCTAATTACACTTAATTACCTAGGGTATACACATAATTATCTTATCATAATACAGCTTTGACCATTTGATGCGTTCTGTATCGGCAGTATTTGTGTGTATTCAGTTGATTGTGATTGTGTATGACAAACTGTCAGAGCAGCATGCTGATGTACAGCATATTGTTGCCGTTTGCCCCTCTCTCCTCCGCTCCCTTGTAATCATCTATGATAGCTATGACAATTACAGGAAAAATTATCGCATCACTTCATTCTGCTGCTCCCTAACTTTAATTGCTTAATGCATCCTTTACTGCTGCACTGCTCCGCTCCTCTCGCTTTCCCCCTCCAACTCTCTCACTCTTTCCTCCCAACCCCCTCCCTTTCTCATCTCCTCCGCTGCCACCTCATTTACTACTGAGTTCTTCCTGGTAATTAAAGTTGAACTAGATATCAACCTACACATCAAGATCCACTTCACCATACACAGTACACTATAGGCTAATCCATATTGCTGACCATAGGATACACGATAAAGTCCAGAGTTTTGGAAAAAGGAAATGCTCCATTCGATTCTGCCTGTTATTTATGGAGTCATCTGTATGTAAGCACGTAGGTTTGAGTACTTCTGTGTTTTAGCTTTTGATATGCCCATACTTTTTCTTTCAAATGTGCCAAAAAAGAGGGCATTGCTGTTTCTGGGAGGAAAAATGAGCCACACTGATCCAAATCAGCCAATCCCCCTAAAACCCAGAGTCCCCCGGGAGATTTCCAAAATACACCCTGAGTACAGCAAAACAAAGATCATTAAAGTCTTGGCAGGACTGGAATAGAAATAGTGCTACTGCATAAACCTTGATACTGTACAGTATACTGCAGACAGACAAAGAAGCAAACAGTCAAAAAGATCCCTGTCATGGTTTTCTGGACAGATCCTTACAGGTCTAAAGCTTTATCATAGAGTTGAAGACGCTTTAGCATACAGTGTAACATCTACTATTGATGAAGATATGAATTAGATTGTACTCTTACAATAAAGTAGAAGTACTGAGTGCTTTGTATGGAGGACCAATAGTGCACTACAAAAAAACACAAATACATGGCACTAGATATGGAATACCATTGAACATCTAGACTGGAATTCAAGAAAACATGCAAACAATTATCAGACTCTAGCACACAGACTCACTCACACACACACACACACACGCTGTACACACATCTGCGCTCAGCCATTATTCAGCTGTACACCTCCCTTGACAGCAGCTTCAGGAGAGGCGGCTGTGAGAGCTCCAGGAGAGGCTGTTATTAAGCAGCAGCCCAGTGCCTGTGCTTGAGCAACCGAGCACAATAAAAATTCCTTTTCTTTAATTAACTTTTATGGCCAGCGAAGAGGACACACTGACACCTGTCTTATGCAGTGCCGCAGATTATTTCTTGCCTCCCACATCTGTGCATGCAGTGTCAGTGGTGTGTGTGTGTGTTTGTGTGCCTGTACAGAGACAGGAGGACTGCAGCAAACATCAGGAAAGATGGCCTTTCCTTCCAATGTCCACCAGGTAAAAATCACGACTAACAGACACTGTCAGAAATATCAAAATAGCTACAAAGCTAATCTATCTAGCTATGGGCAACGCAGGTGGTTCTGTGATCGTCATTGTTGCCACCCACGTCCCTTACACGCTGAAGTGAACACTCACTAATAAATGTGTTTTCAGACAATCTAATCACACTGTTTGTTCCCTGAGTGCGTACCACACCTGGCCACAAATGGTTTTATCATCTACCTCCTATGCGCTTGAGTGTAGACACCGACAGACACAGACGCACACACAGGCACGCACACGGCTTGCCAGGGATGGCGCAAATTGGATCATCTATAAATAGAAATTTCTTTCAAAAGCACAGCAGAAGTTTAGCAGCAGCGAGAAAAGTCCTGGCTCTACAGGGATTTTAATTAGAGTTGCTCAATCAACAGCACAGGTAGCCTAGTTCTTTCTTACTAATAAACAAAGCCAGACTTCTTTTCATCATGAACTAAAACACATAGCTATAGCTGGTGCTGATAGGAACAACCACTGTTCTCTCCTTAGTTTCATCTCCTCCATCTTGTCTTGTGTGGAATGATAAAAGAAAAGTTGTAGAAGCGGAAATGAAATCTGTGACAGATTTCAAGACCGGGCCTGAAAGAATTCCATTTTCTGTCCAGCGTTTGAGGAAGGCAGAGGTTGCCGTGGGATATAGCTTTATAGTTTGTCTCTGTTTAGTCAGTGAATTCAAAAGGCTGTCCCTATTCAGAGATGACCTTGCTGAGAGACACTTGACCATATTAATGTTCTGAAAATTACATTTACTGCAGACAATGCTGCTCTTCCTTTTTATAAACATAATCTGAAGAAGGTCCTTGTATAGCGTGCTATTCATACATGCCACTGACATGACATACAACAGTGCATAAAATGGAAAGAAGAGGTGAAGCTACATTTTATAATAAAGCATCTGTTTTCCTATAGACCAGAACCACAGAAAATAAACTGCCTTGGTTGGAGTTTGATGTGTTGTGTGGTGAGGAGTGTGACTTAAGGATACTTAAAAATACTACTAAGGCCAGCACAGCGGCAAAGCACAGGCTTGGTATAAGGCATGCAAGCAGTGGCCACAACTATTGACTGGCTTTATTGATTTTGGCAAGGGAGTTGAGTACTAAAAATCAAAACGGCTTTTAATCCAATGTGATGATTGTGCGTGACAGTTATCCCCACCAGAATATAGCTCAAATCAGGAACCACCAAGTGCAGTGGCTTAAGATAACCTGCTATCCAAAGTGGCCTCATATCAGTGTAGACAGTCCCCAAACATAAGCCTAACTAAGTAGGGGCATCCTGGTGGTTCGGTTGGTTAAGGCACATACCATGAGATTGTAACGTCCTGGGTTTGAATCTGGCCCAAGACCTTTGCTGCATGTCACCCTCCCCTCTCTCTCTCTCCCATCTTTCATGTCACTCTACACTGTCAACTGTTTAATAAAACAATGGATTTATATAAAGTAATTAAATATATATAAAACCGTTATTACATTGACACAGGATAAGAGGACAAAAAATCTATCGCTACATTATAAACAGTGGTGAAGAAATCCTTTTTATTCATTGACGTGATATGCAAGATTATAGCTGCCCAACACTGTCATCGTTCTGATGTTATACTCCTGACTCTCTTTGAACCCTCCATCTTTATTACAGCACTCCACATACTTTCACGCCAAGGGCCTCAACTCTCAAAAGTCCGCTGTAAAATCTCTCACCTTACTCACCCATCAGCAACCCTAAGGTTACAGACGACCACAAAACCTGCGTCTTTATGGAACTCCACCTGACGCACAACAAGAATAATGGGAAAACTATTTAACTGGGGTTGATCATTGTAAGCATTGTGGGAAGGCATTAAAAGTGTCCTTGTAATGCGGACTTCAGAAGTTCTGCGGGGGCGGGGGGGGGGAGGGAGGGAGGGATGGAGGGGGCGGGGCTCTGATTGATGGCCAAGGATGAGTGATTAGGGCTGTGAGCTGCAGTAATATCCTCCACAGCCAGGCATGCTGCAGGAGCCAACCACAGCGCTGTAAACATTTCACTGCCTCCCAACATGCTTTACTGCCTTTAAAGGGAGGGAGATGTGCATTTAATACTAAAGCAAGCTGCTGCCGAGGCTCATTACCACAGCCCTGTCACAACGCATAAACACATGCACACACACATGTCTACACACACGCACACACTTCTTATGCACCTTCCCATGTCACGTGAATGCTATGCACACACACTTACCCGGTAGACACACATGTGCAGACGTGCGCACACACGCACACACACGTGCAAACACACAGACACGGCACGCTCTAGCCCTTTGGAAATTAATTCCATTGTCACCAACGTCAATTCCCTAGCGACGACTCCTCTAGCTCCGTCCATGTGACAAGCCACCTCATGTGTGTTGTACCTTCCATGGCCATTTTGCTGCAGGAGAATGTGGTTTAGTGTTTGATTGATAAATAATGTAGCAGCATGGTTTTGCTTGGGAAATGGCAGTTTATACAGACACACACAGACAAACACACACACGCACACACACAAAATGCAGACACACATACAGTATGTGCACCAACACATATAGACTCACAGAACAAAAACACATAGAATCTCTGGAATGTGTATGACCTGATTGGCCATGGGTTATGCAGAAGTGGTTATCTATCTAATATCAAAGCTATTTTACATAATACATTCCCTATACATCTACAAAATATGCTAAAGAGCCCAACAATAAGTTATTCAAAACCTCTGTTAAAACTGTATTGAAGTCTAGCTGTTTATTATGCAGCCAACTGAGTATTACTGTGAACAGCCAATTCCTCAGAAACCAGTCATTAAAATGAAAAAAAAAAAGTGGCTGCAGGAGAAAATAAAGAATATAGTTTGAGGCCAAGATTTACTACATCAAGGGCACAGGATGGTATTTGTCCAAACAAATTAAGACATACCTACAATTTAATAAAACATTTTTGTGTGCGCTCTATTTAGCTTATTCAGCAATTTTCAAACCAATTTCACCCACTTGCCAAAATTAGATTAGTTCACTTGATTACATTGATTTTATTTAGTTTAATTACCCTGGTAGTTTGTTGAATAAAGATGCATTTAGTTGAATCAGGCTTTTAGATTAAATTCAATTACATGAGACTTAAATTATCCATGTGGTGAAATTGGGATAGCAGCAGCAAGTAGTAATAGGACACATCAAAAGAAGAAAAGGATATCAATAAGAATATAGCAAAAGGGGATTATTCCAACACTTGGACATATTAACTAAAATGAATGAATGAATGAAAATGTGCAAAAAAGTAGGGATTTCAGCATTGACAGGATGTGTCAATTAGCAGCAGTAGTGTATGTAGCAGTGTAACTTGCTGAGACATAAGACAAGGTGACATTTGTGCATCATGAAAAGGTGGAAAATTACAAAAACATATATATAAAAACATCAATAAATGTGCAATATATAACAATGAAAGGAATATGAGAGTATTAGAAAACACAATATGTGTAGGATTATAGCATGTAGTCGGGGTGTACAAAAATGTGTTTGTATTTACATTAATGGGTCTGCAGGGGGCCATACATATGTATAGAAGCGTCTAGGCATGTAGACATGCGTTGAGAGACTATACGCCTTCCAGGTGTGTTCACTTCCCTTAAGATGTAGATAATAAATAATTTCCAGATGGAGAAGCCCTATATATTGAAAAAGTAAACTGGCACATATAAATTGGACACTTACTGATATACAGTGGAAAATATCTATAGACGTGCCAATCTCGGAACCCATCGTCTAACGGTCTGACGACCTTAGACTCTGGGGGCGACGGCCAATATTTCGGGGTTTCCAGTGTAGCCAGCGGACAACCGGGTGAAGACTTCCTCTTACGTGCGCCGGTCATTGTTTACAGTCCGATCAGCAACTTGAGATTCGAGAATGGGGTTGGAGTTGAGAGACAACGTCTCATATGCAGATATCTGTTTATAGAGATTAGCCGAAATGTCGCCTGGACCTAAAACACCTACAAAAAGTATCGATGTTTGTGTATTGTATGGAGAAACGTTCGACTCTCGCATATCAAGTTGCTAATCGGACTGTAAACAATGACCGGCGCACAGAAGAGGAAGTGTTGGCCCGGATGTCCGCTGGCAACACCAGAAACCCCGAAATATTGGCCGTTGCCCCCAGAGTCTAATCGTCGTCAGACCGATAGACGATGGGTTCCGAGATTGCAGACGTGTAGAAATGTGGGTATGTGCATTACCAAGTGGAGGAAGGTAGGAAGGAGGAATGTACAGATGTAAATTAAACATGTAAATTGAATATTCTCATAATAATTAAATTAGTAATGTTATATAAACAGGGTCCGAAATTAACATCTGCCAAGCGCCAAATGCCAGTAAAATCTGTCTTTGGCGGATAAATTAATAAGGACTACCTGCTACACTGGCCAGTAACTTTTTGAGATGATAACATTTTAATGCCTGAGTTATACAGAGTCTTTGTTGTTCTCAATCTTTGCCCTTGCTGATCACTGGCTCTGCAATATAAGGTCCTGTTTCTCCGCTGCCTGAATGGTTAACTAACTTAAGTTTTTTCTTGCTGGAAGTATATGGGATCAAGTAGCAGCTCAAAAGTAGGGAAATAGACCTTTTAACTTCTCTAAAGATGGATGGCTGGTCCAACAAAGCCATACATTGTAGTTTACGTATTTATAAAGTTGTTAATTTGACTAATAATAAAGAAATGAGATTATATCAACTTTCTATCAACTTTCTCAATCCCGGCCAGACTTCTTTTATGGTACACTCAAGACAAGTGGGAACTGGGAAACTTCCTACTTCCAAATAGGAAAAATCCATTTGAAAATCCATCCAATTCTTAGTTGGAAAGTTGGGACTCTTCTCTGAGCTCTGGTTCCCACCAATATAATACTTCCATGGTCCCCACCTCTACCACTCCAAGTGGGAAGTTTCCCAGTTCCCGGTTGTCTTGAACATACCATTAGGTTCTCTCTTCTCACAAGAGTGCAGTTCTGTAAACTCAAAACTTTCAGGACCTGTCTAGCTAGCCACGTGGCCACTGGTCTTTGCGATCAAAAATTACCACAGGCTAATCATGTCGGAATATACTGAGCATTACTTTTGGGAGGAGCTGCTGCTCGATCCTGTAGACTTCCAGCAATTGAGGTAAGCTAACCCTTCCTATTCCTTCAAACTGCATGTAGAGACATAAAAGTGTCATCCATGAGTTTGTCTGACTCTGGGTAAACAGGAAAATACCTAAATCCCCCCAAAAACTGAACTAACCCTTTAACTGTGTTATATGGAACCATTACAGTACCATGACAAACTATTTGAGTCTACATGGAATTATTTGGTACAATGAAGCCACCAAAGGTTCATCACATAGCAGTTACAGCAAATACTAATCATAGATTCAAATAGTTCTTCTAAGATGCTTCTAACATCTCCAAATCATTAGGATACAGAAGTACCTTCAATCTAGGGCTGCAACTAACGATTATTTTCATTGTCGATTAATCTGTCGATTATTTTCTCGATTAATCCATTAGTTGTTTGGGTTAGTGTTAGGGTTAGTTGTCTATAAAATGTCAGAAAATGGTGAAAAATGTCAATCAGTGTTTCCCAAAGCCCAAGATGATGTCCTCAAATGTCTTGTTTTGTCCACAACCCAAAGATATTCAGTTTACTGTCATAGAGGAGGAAAGAAACCAGAAAATATTCACATTTAAGAAGCTGGAATCAGAGAATTTTGACTTATTTTTCTTAAAAAATTACTCAAACCGATTAATCGATTATCAAAATAGTTGGCCATTAATTTAATAGTTGACAACTAATCGATTAATCGATTAATCGTTGCAGCTCTACTTCAATCAGTTAAGAGTGAGATAGCAAACTGCCCAAAGACACTTATAAAGTATCTACACTGTACTGTACTGTGTACTATATATTTCTGATTCACAAACTTCTCTCAGAACATAAAGAGATCAGCAGTCTGTGTTGGTGTTAAGCACTGGACACAGTTGCCATTTTACAGCAATGAAGCACTGTGTTGTGAGTGTGTGTTGTGTTACTGGCACTGCTCACTGGCTAACCCACTATCTCCGCAGTAGTTTGATTCAGGGGACTTGTGGCTCAGAGACAGCATGGGGACACCAAGATGAAAAACTGCAGCCCAACAAAGGCTGGAGTTGGCACTGCTCCTGAACCCTGTGAAATGTATGAAAGGTGCATGAAAGGTGTATGGAGAGACAGAAAGAGAAAAAAGAGAGAAAGAGAGAGAGAGAGAGTGATGGCTGCAGATGAATGGAGAGGAGGTGGAAGAGAGGAATGAAAGCAGGCAGGAGGGAGGAACTGGTAAGGAGAGAGGAATGGGAAAGAGAAATGAGGTTGTTATGTATATTGCTGGCAATTCACACACGCACATTCCATCTGAGATCCCATCAGCTGTCAAATTGGGAAAGCGATGGGGATGCGAGGGCGGCAAGAATCTCAACAAGGTCTGAACTTGGCGCACCACTGAGACCTCATCAAAACACAATCACGTTCACTGCCAGAACAGACGCACGCAGGCCCACACCCATACACACACACTCTCCACTCACATTCACAGCCAAGCAAACTCCCAGCCTCTCTCTCTCTCTTTCACACAAACTCAGTTAACCAAATCTGCACATAATCACGCACACACTCACAGAAAAACATTAACTTGCAGTCACACATGGGCACCCACATTTTGTCCCATGCAATCACACTTAGGCCTATTTCAAACTATCCACTGCTCCAAAGCAGAGAGATGATGTATGAAACTGCCCAGTTAAATACAGCCTCTTATCTCTCGCTATGACCCGTGACTTGAGTTTATCTCTATTATGCAGAGGTTCATTTCAGAAGCTTCACCTCTGTTGGAGGTTATTGGTATGGAAGACACAGACAGGCACTGTGGCGGTATATGAGGCTCAGCCCAAATGTTTCTCCATCTGGGTTTAGCCTTCCTCCCTAGTGCCCCGCCCCTCAGGATGGTCTATCAGGCCGGTGGAGCCCTGAGTCCACTCACTCAGGTGTGACCGTATCACGGCCGGCCAGCTCCCAGGTCAGCATTCCCACCGCTAATCCTCACAGATAGGCCAAATGCTGACCACTAGCAAATAATTGCCTGCAGTTGGTTCTGCCAAAGCCACTCCAAGGCAGGAACAGGTGTTTCCATGTAGCAAGAGGATATTTTTTCCCTGGGATTAATTGTGATTTGTTCAGTTCTGCTAAACTAAGAGATTCTACTTGATAGATGTCACTGATAAGATTAGGCCCGGTATGGTGCTGTATTCCAGATAATGCGCCTTCTGCTTTAACAGTAATACTGCATGTTTATTTTTCTATCCCATCCAGGAGCCAAAGGCTCCTGCTGTGTGCCAAGTGCACAAATATGTCTGTTGCTTCATCAGCTGAGAAGTATTGACTTTGAAGCCTTTTCCTATTTACTGCCTTCCATTGCAGTTGGCACCCTTTCCTGGGAGAACAAAGGAGGTGAGCTTCCGAGTCTTAGCTGTGTCAAGAGCCCTATCAAAAACTCTGACTTCAGACAGCAGCGGGAGAGCAGACAATGGAGAAGTATACTAAAGATACACCGATGACATGATAGTGATCCACAACAAACTTGACTCTTAATAATACAGAAACACCATAAATAAAACAGAATACAGTATGCCCTTAAGAAGGAAAGCAAACAAATGCACCCTCAGCCTCGCTCTCTCGACATGATTTACATTGCTGTAGTTATACTGATAAGTGGATCTGTCAGATAGTGAAGACAAGTCAACCCAGATACAAAACCATAGACATCTTGTGTGAGGTTATGTAGGGTGTTGAGATGATGGCACCACTGCCGATGGATTATATATCTACGAGAGGTAAGACAACACTGAAACTGTTTAATGGACCAACACTTTGCAACAAAAAACACTAGAGTCAGTCACTGTTCCATTCATTTGATACCATGTCCTGTCAGGCACAATAGGGACGAAAAGGTCAACCAAAAAGTATAGGTGTCTGGTCAGTGTTGCTAAAAGGTCTTCAACAGGACAGAGGCCTCAGGGGCAGGCAGTCTGCCGAGCCCAGAGAATCAGCTATCTGCGCTTCCTTCCCAGCGAGAGTCACTCTGAAGGGGAGGATAAATGCTGGAATCAACCATAGCCTTCAGGAGGTCCTGTGGGGCCAAAGAGCAGCCTGGTGACACAAGAGAACAAGAAAGGAGAGGAAAGAAGCGAGAATATGTCGTTCAGAGAAAAGAACAGTGAATCTTCAGCGCCTACACACTTAGCTATCCCTTTGAGCAGGATTATGGGGTTTAGGTGCTACAGTGGAGCTTCAGATGTGCGAGTCCAGAGACAGAGGCCCAAAGCTTGGTATCAACTTAACACTGACACACCACACCATGGCTTCAGAGATTACAGGAGGCTAGATGTGCTATTTCTGACACAAAGTGCAGTGCTGCAGACTTTAACACCCCCCTTTCTCTCCCTTCTTTTCCCTCTCATCTACTCTTGTCTCCTTTTCAGTCCCTCTCTGTCAAGTGGCACAGAGGAAAAAGAGCTGAACGTCTGTGTCTGCTTACTGGGGCAAGTGAACATTTGAAATGACAGAGGGTGACATTGGCTTGAGTGCTGGGGAAGATGCCTCAGAGCTAAGTGAACGACCATTAGGGAGACGGTGATAAGATGCATGCATGTAGACAGGGCTCCGGACTGTTCACCTTGAACAGTCTGGTGTCAGCTGCTGAGGAGGGCTATCACACGGTCAGAGCACAGCATCAAACTCCAATCAAACTCCATCGCAGCTGACAGCAAAATCAAACTGATGGCTACAGACACACCGAAAGGTGCTGTGACCTCCACACCCCATTATTATTCATGCACAGTGACTAGCTATTGCTTTGATGCCTTCTCACTTTTGTTGCCATTCCTGTATTGGTCAACTAAGCAAAAAGCTTTCAAGAGCTACAGTAACACTGATGAAGTGAAGGTTTCTTGTCAAAGGAGACACTTTACTCAAAGACAAAGTGTGAGAGAGGAAGCATATAGAGTTCAGATAATGTAAACAAGTTCACATCTCAAGGCACACAGCACAGCTGGATACTTACTTATCCTGTCTTACTAGAGGACAGAGCAACTGCAGCATGAATTTTTATATATTTGACAACCAGGCTCTCCCTGCCCCTGCAGTTTAGTATGCAATATACGCATGAATGGTGGAATCATCAAATTTAAGCTATAACTATGAAGTACAGTATGAGGATGTTTGAGCCTCAAGACAGCAAACTGTTGGTCAAAGCTAAAAAAAAGCTGCTTCACTTTGCATTGCATTCTACGGCACTACTGTAAATGCAATCTGCACTGCTCATAATTCTAATGACAGGTGTGTGTGTGTATGTGTGTGTGTGTGTGTGTGTGTATGTGTGTGTGTGTGTGTAGTTTATGGAACAAAAGGGAATGATGTGAAATATTGCCCAAGCGTGTTCCCTCCCAGGAAGCTAACCTTGGGCATGTGTAACCTTGTTAGCTGGGCCACTGCAGGGATAAAGAATCAGGCAGCAAATGGCCTTAGTGTGTCTGTCCCTCATGGATCAAACACACACACACACGCACACACACACACCTGCATCGTCTTGTCTCTGCCTACCAGTGTTTGCAGGGCTGGAAATTGCTTTAATAATTTACACTGTTAATAACCAACTTGGTCTCTGCGGTGCAAAGCAGTCCTGATCAAACACAGGCATGCATGTGTGTCTGTGTGTGTGTGTGTGTCTGCCTGGCATAGTGCAAATGGGACAGTGTTTGAACAGTGAGGTGAATGTGTATGTGAGAATGTGTATGTGATTTTAGTGTGAGCTATCACAGACTAGGCCGAATTGACTGATGTGCTAGTTGAGGGTGGTTATAGGATGGGCTCCTGAGTCAATACAGAGGAAACCACAGAAATCTTCCAACAGCTCCTACTGTAGGAGCTGAAGGTCATATACTGAACCATACTACAGTAGTAAGCACTAGGTGGTGGGGACATTGGAGCATATTGTAGCTCGACCTTATCTCAAAGCTTGCCTCTGTTGCACTGGAACATTAGTAACCATACATATAACCACACACACACACACAGATATATTGTCTGTAAATGAAAGGCCACATTCAAATACAACAATCAAGACGGGAAAAACACCATTCAGTTTTTTGGTGCAATCAACTACCATCTATACCACCACTCATGGCAACTGACTGAGTCCTAATCAGGCAGCGTCTCTTCATCATCATCATCATTATTATCCTGCTCTATTCCCTGTTTTATCTCTCCCATGTTGTATCTGTCTTTATTCTCTCTTTGTTACTTTGTCTGTCTGTAAGCTCATTGTTTTTTACAGACAGTCAGTCAGTCAGTCTGTCTGCCTGCCTGTGTGCTCACTACTTTTTCAGCCTGTCTATGTCTGTTTTTCAAGATGGGAGGTGCGAGGAAGAGGCAGGGGCATATTTCTCAGCAAGGAAATCTTTTGAGTGACCTTGGTGAAAGTCTGATGATTTGAGAAGAGCGGCAATATCAATAATAATGGAGAAATTAATAAGCTGGCGCATTGGCCTGAGGGTTAGACTGTAGGGGGTGGAGGTGGTGGAGGGAGAGTGGAGGGCTGTAATAGTGGGGATGGGGGGGCATGGCTGGAGGATGGCAGGGAGGAGAGCAGGGAGAAGGGGTGTAGGAGTGGGGGGAGGTGGGGGTTGGTAAGTGCACGATTTCCTCAGCAGCAGTGCGGTGCTGCAGTCCATGCTGTCACACGTCAAAGAGGGAGCAAATCAAAGGCAGCTCTTTTGATGAATATAAAACAGAGAGTCCTGCTGAGAAGCACTCTCCCTCTCTCCCTTTCTAATCACAGAGCCGCAGAGGCGGTGGGCTGCACCAATCCCCCAGCCCCGCACAAAATGAAAGGAGAGTGGAAACAAGGAGAAGGGGACAGAGAGCACACACGATCACAACAAAGGCTGCTTTACAATAGCAATAAACATTTGTCCTCTCGAGACATCTGCAGAATGATGGGTGCGGTATGGCGAGAGAGGCGAGAGGAGCTGGGATGGCATCAACACATTTATACCCCCCACCCAACCCTGAAAAAACGTTCACCTCCTATCTCTACAAGTATGGTACATGCGTTTCATCTGCAAACAACAAACAATCCACTCCTCTGCCAGGCACTAAAGTATGTTTCTTCGCCTGCAGGGCTTTGATAAAATGTCTAATATTCCCACAAAGATGCTCATAAACAGCAATACCTTATGGGCATAAGTCTAATTAACCAAGGCTTCAGACAAGCTGAAGTGCTGACTGTGCTTCTGTTGAATTTATAACACCCCCTTCTCCAACTCTGAAAATGCAATTCCAGTAACATTAGCCCAAATTTTCATTAGCTCATTTCCTTTCATAGACTGGGTCAGAGGCACAGCAGCTCTTAAAAGGTATGGTGCATGTGTGTCTTATTGTGAGTGTCTTTTTTAAAAAAAACCCTAATGTGTGCAAAGAGTGGGGTCCAATAACATCCTGTACAACATGGGATTTATTGTTAAGTTAGGGCACTTCCCTCCCCCTTTAACCTCTCCTCTCACTGTTGCTCTCTCCTTGGTGTGAACAGAAGCTTCCAGACTGCAGGCCGACACAAGACCCATTACCCCACAATGTCCTTTTCTCCCCACCCGCCTCTTCCATCCCTCACATACAATACTCTTCATTTTATGTCCCTTTTATTGCCAATCCTAAATGCGGATATTGATATATTTTTTCTACAATATTACAGTCTTAATGGATCTTCTTCCCCTCTGACACTTAGCTGTATCCCAAACCTTAAAATGTTTGATCATGTAAAATTTAAATTAAATTAAATCTTTACAGTATAACAGCTGTCATTGCATAGCTACCTCAGCTGCTCAGACCCATATGTATAATAATATAACAATTATCCCACAGGCGAGCTGTAAAAGCATCATGCATAGCTCAGTCACCACAAGCCATAAGTCAATGTGTGGGACTCCGTAGGAGTGCTAACCCCAGCCCAGCCCAGTCAGCCTCCAAAGCTCAGGAATCTTCATCACAGCATTCGGCCAGAGCTCAGCTTCCTTCGCCCTGCCTGGCCTCGCCTCCCCTGGGCAGCGCTCCTCTACTGCTCCCAAGGCAGCATTTGTGTGTGACACCAAAGCCCGCTCCCACCCAAGCCCTGGGCCCAGAAAGTGACACATGCATGGGTGTCGCTGCCGTTTCACCTCCTGCCTGCTGAAGTATGAGGCAATTTCCTGCGAGTGGCGCATGGCAAGGGAGAGCGGGAGGCTAGGCGCACCCCAGCTCCGCCGCTCTCTTTGATACTGTCAGGGAAGAGTAATGGCTCTCTGCAGCAGCAGCCACCACCGAACTAATGTTGTGTGACTTTGGCTCTCCTTTCCAATGCATTTCCACCACAGTGAGGAAGAGGGGGACGGGAAGAAGACAGCCAAACAGTGAAGAATAAGGGAGGAAGGATAAGTCTACATAGGGGAAAGACAGAATCCTTCACAGTTAACATTCAATTTCACTAAATCCTAAAAAAAATCCTTGTTTTTCTAGCTTTCAAAGACACGACAGGGATGTTTCTGTGATCAAAATGCATTTTCTGTTGTAGCCCAACTCTCACCCACCAGTCTAGACAGGATGCTAGTCACTTTATGGGCCCACCAGGAAAGTCTGAATAATCAACAGCCAGTCCTGCTAGTCAGGAAAGCTCTAACTAATCTTTACCATGATTTGAAGGTCACAGTGCTTCAGTACAGTGAGAGAGCAGCTTATCACAGGAAGGACCTCATCTAATTGTGCAATCTACTATCTCAGCAGCTATATCCACAATTACAGCCTTGTTCATTGTGCCTGACCTCACAAATTCAATAAGCAGAGAAGAAAAAGTTGTCATTTTTGCACAATTTCCATATCGAAACCAAAGGAAAGGCAAACAAAGCCTCTCTGTTTGCAGACCTGCATACCTCTGTGCTTGAACTCTTGGCCTTCATTCGGCTACAGATGTAATTGCAATCAAACCCGTCCTGAAATTATAATGTAATTATGCAGAATTACAAGATGATTCAAATTGCACAATATTACAATTCATTACAGCTAATTGACTGCAGTGGTCTTTAGGCTGACTGCCAGATGTGTGGAGATGTCAAGAGATAGTGGCTCTTCTATGGAACATAAGGGCTGGGGGTTGTTTTAGAGGGACAGGCTGCTATTCTGCTTGGCCTTGGCTCCCACACTGAGTCTATTAACATATGCCACCATTAGAAACCAATTTAACAAGCAGCCTTTCAAAACCCACAGTTCTGAGTAAGAGCAATTATATCTCTGCCCAGTAATAACATATCTGTGTGACTTATGTATGGAAATATGCATATATGGAATATATAGAATTGTACCATAAATCCAATTAATGTAGCAATATATAGTTTTGTCTAAAGGTGTACGGGCTATTACATATGAGAAAGAAGAGAATGTATTGTATGCAAAATGCTGATTTTGCGACATTAATCTGGTCATTTGCGCAGAAAATATATGAACTGATTTGAGAAAACAGATTAAAATATTTTGATTTCTCTGTCTCAGAGTAAGGAACCATAAACCCAAAGTGAATGACGCTCATTAGTTCCATGTTCACTCATGCATTCATTGTACTGTAGACAGAACAACCTTGAATAAAATGAAGGGTAGCACTGAGATCATGACCTGTGACCATTTACAGACCAATTGGTAATAGCACATTTAATACCCATAAGGATGAGTAGTCATACTCACATCCCCAGACAAGGAACTGGCGATGGCCTCTCTGTTAGTTTGCTCCTGTCTCAACTGCCTTATATTCTCCTCACTGCTTTTCACCTGACACACCCATGCACGCAAGAGACACACACATAAACACAAAGAAACACAAAAGTCTCAGGCAATCATCTCATCATGATGTTGTCTCATCTTTTCTAGACTTGGATGGAAAGCTACCTCTCATATGATGGCGTGTCTGTCCTGAGACAGAGGTGAGCTTACCTAGTCAGAGAGCCCTTTGACATTGGCCTCCAGCTGGTGAAGGTGCCGTAGCTGTCGGAGCTGCTCCTTGTCCTTCCTGGTCATCTCCTGGTGCAGCTGCATGATGGAGTCCTGAAGCTCCTGCACCTGGGCCTCACGCTCCACAACCTGGCAAAGGAGGACACACACACACACACACAAAGAAAGAAATACTATACTGGATCTCTTTGGCACTAATATTAGCACATCAGCACACCAAGCTCATTGCAGGTGTCCAGATGCAGCAAAGCTTCAAATTCTGACATTTAAGTGAAGCGCAGTAAAACAATACAGGTTTAACTGACATGTGAAGGAATTCTAGTCAGAGTTCAAAGAAAATGTGCCAATTTTAGAAGAAGATGGCGTTCCTTTGACAGAAAATAACATATCAATACCAGAGAAAGGTGAGCTCTCATCATGCTTGTGTGTAAAGTGTGGTACTACTTCGAATCCATTTTCCATAGCCAAATTGGCCCCTGTATTGAGAGTCTCAGTGAAAGGGAGAGAGGCAAGCCGCCCAGAACCAGATGTGTGTCAAAATAACTGGCCTTGCAAGATGAAACTGTGATAAATATTTCAACATCAGAATAAACAATCAAGACATAGGTCTATCAATCATTTTGGCAGATCATTCTGATATATGCTAGGCTGTAAGTATAAATAAAACTTATAAAGCATGACAAGGAGATAAATTCAAGACATACCTATCATCATTAATTAACCAGAAGATATATTTTATAATACATGAAATTGGATGGAATTTCCTGAAGTCAGTTCAACAGTCCCCTAGTTTTGTAATCAAACCTGTTTGCATGCACAACCTGCTTTTCCATTAGAATTCAAAGGATGCAGACTTATATATGTCAAACACAATAATTACAATTTAATCAACCTTGGGCTTCCCAATTACACGCCTCCTGGTGGGTATATTATATATTTATTCAAAGGCATAAAGAGATCAGCTAAAGTGGGTGGATGTCTGTCATAATTACTTCTCTTATATAAAAAAAAAGGTTGAGATTCTTTAGAAGGTTATGCACGCAGACCCAGACTCTGTGCATACATTTTTCTCCACCTGGAAACCATTTATTATTTCTCACTTCTCCTTCCATACCAAGTTTACCTCTTTACTTACTTCCCAAAGTTTGTTAGACTTGGAGTATGCCTGTTATCCACTATAAACAACCAACTCCATGACAGTATTCCAAAGATGCACAGTTATGTTCCCTCCTTTTTTCTTTTTTCTACTTTTTCTCTTTCTATTTTATTATTATTACTGCTGCTGTTGTTGTTGTTGTTGTTGTTGTTGTCATTTCCTACCTACAAGGTGCTGTAATTATTTCCTTTGCTGCTATGACTGGTGTATAGTGGGCGTGGGGTGGGGATTGCTGACTGTGAATATTCTGCATCTTAATCTTGTCATTGTTCTCCACCACAGTTCTCTTTAATCTGAAAAGAAGTAAGAATAAAAAAAAAAACGTAGAGTTCAGAGTCCGTAGAGTCATGTGGCTACAGTAAGCAACATTCTTAAATAGAAGAAGATAATCACTAAAAGCTGTTCGTATCTACTTAAGCGTGATTATGAAGAGAGCAGTCGTTATCTTCAATATAAAAGGTTTTCACATGATGCTTAAAGAGACTGTATAGTCACCTGTCTCTAAAATTCGGAGCACTCATCTCCTCTCTCATTTGAGGTAGCAGTGTGGTTTTAGCAGGAAAACTAATATTAATGGATCTGTCAGGTGTCTAGTGAACTCGCTAAACCATTCACTGGACTGATGCCTTGACAGATAATTCACAGTGTCTAGACCTGGAAGTAAAACTTGCAAAGTTGCCACTGTACCTACTTGTAGTACTTACAAGCCTTTATCAGGAACATTCATTCATTATTTTGCATTATACAATAGGTTGTTTTAGTCAAACAATCGGATTGGTCAAAGACATGCTCTAACTATGCTGATAATTGTCATTAAGCATGACTAGCTTTTGCTTCTTTGGTTGCTATGCTAACTCTTGTGGTAAATAGGGAGCTAGTAAATACTAGTCTTATTTTCCTGTTTATTTAATATATTTTTATGTGTGCATATTTGAAGATAACCTTTCAGTTAGTACACATGTGTTGGTAACATTGTATAAAAGCCGTAATACCTGAGAGGGCATTCTTTACTGTTCTTTACTCTCATAATCAACTGCTGAAAAATGAAGACGCTGAAAACCGCAAGAAAAACAAGAAGCATTTGAGCTGCTTAATGTCCCGCCATAATTATGATATATTAAACATAATCAGTTATGCTAATGAGGCCATTAATGAAGCATGAATTAGCATTTTTCTATGTCAACATACTTGTCTTCACATAACACACGGGTGGAATTAATATGAACTCTGTATCTTTAAGGAGTTATAGTAGTTTCAAGAAAATCTGTTTTTCCTCAATATGCAAATTTATGCAGCGAGTGCTCCAAAATCTAATCAGATCATCCCCTCTATAGGGGGAACCTGTTAGTGTAGGTATGAAGTTTCTATCATGTATTGTTCTTGAGCTATTGTGTTCACAAGAATGTGTCTGCACACAGACAGACAGACAGACAGACAGACAGAGACGCCGCCATGGCGACATTAAGTCCATACCATGTACACCATGTACCATGGTGGCGAGACACAAAAAAACAAAGGCATGATGAAGTCATGTTATTTGATAGCTTATGTGGTTATATGTTGTTTTATTAGTTCAACTAGGCCTATTATTCTGGTTTAGGTGTCTCTTCTAAATGAGATATTTACTCTATGAGGCCACTTGTCTATACAGGACAAACTACAGGATAAATCCTGAATGAGAACTCATACACTGCATTGATTTGAATCAATTTAGGGAGGAAAAGAAAGAGCAAGAGAGAGAGACATAGAGAGAGAGAGAGTGTGCAAGAGAGTGAGGTGGATGAGAGGAGTGTAGCGAGGCAGGGGTTGTCTGGAGCCTGTGGCCTAGGGCAGTGCATGGAGAGAGCTGGGCTGGTGCACACGCTGCAGGGGATCGTCTGAGACTGGCTGGGCTCCTCCACCAACTACTGAGGCTACGTCTGTAGCACAGTGGGTCACAACCTACTAGTGTGTATCTGTTCGTGGTGTGTGTGTGTGTGCATGTGTGTGTGCTGCATTTAGGAAAATAGTGAAGAATTACAAGAAAGGAAAAAAGGAAATGAAACAAAGGGACATCTAAAAGAAAGAATAATAGACCAAAGTTTTAGAATGAAACGCGCACTAATGCACCTTTTCCGATGTTGGGCGTGAGCGTTCCCAGGATCCCTTTGCTGTGAACTGTGGGGCAGATGTCCTCAGCAGAGGGCAGTCCTCCCAGCACCTTCACATAGGTTCTTTGAACACACAGCACTGCTTTCTCCCCATGAAGCCCATCTCTGTGTCTGCCCTCTGCCAAGGCCTCCCACCCACACCCTTTATTTGTTCATTGTTCGTTGGCGCAGCACCATGACCTGGCTGCATGTATACCTGTGCTTCTCTTTACCTCCAGCTTCCCTGAGGTCCGGAGGGACAGCTTGGTAAAGCCCTTTTCCAACATATAATGTTCGAGTGTGAGGAGCTGTGTGTTTCTAAAGGGGCTATTATACTATGCTCATTATTTCTGACCTGATGCTAGCCACAGCAGGCCCAGCACACTGCTTGAACTGGGTGTTCTAGCTCTTCCTAAACCTCAGCATTAAGTAGCCTCTTTGATCTCTCACCGCTGTGACAAAGCAGCACCACCAGGCCTCCTAAATGAACCACTCAGAACTTGAGCAGCATGCAACAACATCAAGTAGGGCTAGGGAAAGAATATGTAGATCAGCTAGGAACACATGAAAAAAAAGGTGAGCATACAGGGTCCTCAGTATAATTAACCACAATGAGCTAGAGGCAGGCGTGTGACTCCAAAGCATAAAAGAAAAGATTAATGCCAGTATTTTCACAGATTGCTCTGAAAATTAGGATTTTACACGATAAAAGCAGAACATTTGATCTGTTAAAAGTTATTTGTTATCTCCAGGCACCCAGAAAGAACTCCTATTGTCTTGATCTTTACAGGTTTCAGTGCCAATCATTAGCATGCTAATTACAGCTGGGTTTCCAGAGATACATTGAAGAAAGCAACATGTGGAGATTCTTTGTCATCCCAGATCCCTGGAAGATCTATCTGTCGCTTGCTAAAAAAAAATAGGCTTTTTGAACAGAATTACATTACATCTTCTGAATATGGCCTCCATCAAGGTGGATCACACACTGAGCTGGGCCAAATTAGGGAAGCCTTGTAAGGCAAAGTGCGGATGCTTCCCAGACTCACACAGGCAAGGCAAGCCCAATGACCTGCTTTGTGAGGCCATTATTCATCACAAGCGGCTTGCACAGTAACGCGTCCTCCAATCATAGATATTGTGGGGTCGAATTTAGCCAGCATCTTTGGCACATGCCATTCCCTCTGTCAGTCTCTGACCAATAAAGCAGATACACCATAAAAATAGGCATTTCTCTCTAAAATAAAAGATAACATTACATTACACACACAAGGTTTGGCACAATATTGGCACCATTTATTGAAAGTTACTGCTGCATATTGCATTTGATTGGAATAAACAGTAGCTTCATACAAAAAGCAGTCTATCACAATGTGCATTCATGTGGCACATGCTCAAATATATTGAAAATCTTATAATCTAGATGGGGTTTACTGGAAGCAATTATATTGAATCTCACTGGAATTTTACCAATCAAGAAACTCCAGAGCATTATAATAAAGTTTGCAACAAAGGATGACAATAATTACAATAACTGACAATTAACATTTTATCACACTTTAAAAATAAATGTCTAAATGTCTAACCAGCTGGACAGGGTTCATTACTAGTTTTAGTGAACAGGTCATCTTTTTGGCTCTTTCGGCCTAATAATATGAGAGATTCATTTAGAAGACTGGGAAATGCTGGGGTCTTTACTATATGATATGTATATTGGGTGTCTGATGATAAATAGATCATATGATGATTGTATTGTGATTCCTATATTTTATATATAACAGAAACATTAGTTTACATCAAAATTCTGCAACAGTGCTTAAGAAACATGGAAATGGAATTGATATTAAAATTTGTGTTAAAATTTAAGTCATTTTGCACTAAAAAGAATTGTGACATTCAAAATGTTGAGGTACGTACTGGGAGGAAAAATATTGCAATATACTGGTAATGCAATATACATTAAATTTTAGTTGACCCAATTTTCCCAGAATGCACATAGTAAGCATTTTTAGGCTTAATGTCAATAAGCCAAATCTGCCTGCAAGCTTTCACCAAACCTACAACCATGCACATATCATCACTGCCTCAATTACTTCTTCCTCCAACCAGATACTCCAGGCTAAATGCCAGAGGTCACTCTTCTCATTCAGCAAGAAATCAAAATGATAATGACTCCTTATTAGAAATTCTATCTGGAAGTGCACATAGGAAACATCAAAAGGTGCTGACAGGGTGACTGGGGGCAACGATGAGGCTCAGTGATAATCCACATCAAAGCAGAGGCCGAGGGTGTGGGGACATCCATCAGGGGACTAGGACTGCTACACATGTGGAGCCAAAATAAATACAGTGAGCTAGAAATTCGCAATCTACAATTAGGATAATTCACTGCTCTGAAATTGAAATGTATTATTTGTAACCATCCCTAAAAGGAAAAGGCACTTTTTTTGGGTTGATGAGCCCAGTTGAAGTCAAGCCAGCGGAGATGAGGTGGTGTAGTTTGGTAAATTAAAAATTATAGCCCCACGGTAAAAAGACATAAAGGAAATAATAAAATAAAACATCTAGTGGAGCCATGATGAACGTACACTGGAAATGTGCACTTCAGTAAACAATCAGGCGACGTCAATTATCTGAAATTGGGCTGGCTATGGAGCATTTCTATCCCGGCACTGGCACAGTCAACCTTTTAATGGCAGGCTGTTAGGTGATAGCTATCTGTCTGTCGGCCCGCAGTTTGAATTCCCAACAAATCCTCTTCACACAGACCCATTACAGAGCGGCGGCGCTGGTTCACACTACCTTGAGAGCGGCCTGTTTTAGGGAGAGTCGGACAGACCCATCACTGTGTCCCTAGATTGATGGGGTTCACAGGGTCTGTCCCCCTGAGGTAGAGGTCAGTGGCCCAGACCTGACCTCCTCTACCTCCCGCGGGCCTCCCTCTCTGCCCTGACTACCTCAGGCACAGGACGGTGCATGGCCCATCTACCACTCACACAGCTAGTGAGTCAGAAAATAGTTCTGACCGCCCTCATCGACCACCTCACCTGGCCACCAGCATAGACTGTCACCATACAAACACTGCAGCACATGCCCAGTGAGGCAGAATTCACATTTAGGACATCCTGCCTCCCACTGTCATCAACACCCCCCATCCTGGAGGGCTATTGAGCTTCTGCTACTATCTACCCACTCCATCGATCTATCTATCTATCTATCTATTTATCTATCTATCTATCTATCTATCTATCTACCTACCTACCTACCTACAGTATCTATCTAGCAAGCAGTTGATACAAGCAGCTATCCACATGACCTTCATCTTTCCCATTATCATATAAAAGTGCTTGACCTATTTAAAACAAAAATGGGATTTAGCAAGCATTTGAAATGATGTTAAGATGTGGGCTTAATTAAAAAGTGAAATGAATGCAATGATTAGGAGAAGATCAACTGAAGCTATCAATGACAATAATCAGATTGGCCTACATCTAGGAAAATTAAAGTAATGTTAAAACAAATAAAACTTGATTGTTTTTTTGTTGTTTTTTTGTATGATGTTGAGGCTGGAACAGTATTTCCCATGACAGTCATTACTAGCCAGATCTTTAGTATAGACCCACAGGTATTGCCTACGCTATATGTATACAGAAAGATTAGGCAGCAGGATTGCTGACTTTTGATTTTCATACATCCACAGGGGCAGAAAATTTGCTTGAGACTGCACTTGGCCACCACACGGCTCCCACTCCCTCCTTTCATTATACAACACCGTGCATTTTCCAATTACAGACTACTATAATTATATTACACTTTAATAATAGAGATTTCATCCACTTAAGGATTCGACAGCATTATAAACTCAGCACAACACCAAGATTGCTCTGATGTATAATAAAAAAAATGCATATTTCATTCAAGTTTCATTTCATTAGGTATTCTATGAATTTCCAATTAGGATAGAACAGGAGGGAAAATACAAAGCACAAGAGTCTTTCATCCTTCTCAGAGATAGGCAATGACTGTTGAAATATTCCACATCATCTGCTGTTTCTGAAAGTGAGTCAGACCAACCTGTTTGTTATAGAAAAGGTATCATCAGGCAGAGAACATGAGAGATGCTGGGGTTCAAACACTGCACCACCATCCAGTTCATTCTATTAAGAGAAAATGGAAACCAGAAATAATGAGAGCCTCGTCCTCTATCCCCTGGCCTGTGCACCTGGACAGAGAGCAGAGTAGAGCAAGACCAGGCCTCCTCCTTGCACATTCACATTTTTCATTCCATATTCTCACCTCTGGCCCTCACTAACCCACCCCACCACCTACAAACCCCATGCTTCAACAGGATTGGGGAATTTCAATCCTACTTCATATCCTAGAACAAAACAGTCCATCCCTGATTACTGATGCATTTCAAAGCAGACATCATTATATTTTCAGACCGCTTTCTTTTAAAAATGTACTGAAAACCTTTATGCTGGTTCCCGAGGGCCCCCTTCTCCTCTTCTCTTATGGTCTTATTAGTCTCTATCTCCCACTGCCTGCTGGGGGAAACACATTGCTATTCATTTTCTGTCTCTCTGACCTCTGTGTGGATGGAATTCATCTGGCCTATCCCTTGTTCTTTACCTTGCTTTGGAGACAAGCAGCCACTGTCTGGTACAGCTATTAAAACATAAACACCATTAAATAAAAATGTGCAGCGAGAAGGCAAATGGAAAGAGCCAGAGGAAAGGTAGAGAGGACTAACAGCAAAACACTCAAGCTTTTCCAATGTGCTGATAATCCTATGTAACTGAATTGGGTTCCATTCTGTACTGTATATTGTTTTACTAAAAGAATAAGCTTGTAATTAACAAGTAATATGCCCTTGGCTACATGGGAACAGAGCTTTCATTTTTTTCCACCAATGCTGAGGTTGAATAAAAATAATTGAAATTTGTTACAATTTATTAAAAACTCCCAAAGTTAGAAAATATCTAATAACTGGGACATCATTGGTGATACATGCCGAGCAGGGCCTGCTGCCATATGAGGAAGGTGGGAACACATCATATTGTAATGCAACATGCCCACAACTACAGCTAACAACTAACAACATCAGGCAGCTAACAACAGCAAACTCCTGCAAGTCATATAGGCAAAATATGCTTCCTAACTGCCTGGTAAAACCCATCTGGGTTCTGCTTTAAATGCTTAAGTAACAAAAGCATCCCACCAATCATTGTGCTCAAGCACTGAGCATTCACCACAATGCAAGTTCAGGTGGACTATAAACTATAGCTATCAATGCGTCAGATTTGTTGATAATTCCTGAGGTGTTATGAATATGTTTTCATACAGAGAAAACTATAGTGTAAATCTGGTTGTGCAAGTGGGAGAGAGGCGGTGTCGATGAGGGTCACAGGATATGGATTTTGGTTTTCTTCAAACTTTTGTTCTGTCAAGGGGATGCACAACAATTTTGAATATTGGAAAAAAACAGTAATAGGCCCATATGGGAGTTGTATGATCTTGCATGTAATCAGGAATGTCAAACCCTCAGCATGTGGCTCAGTATCGTAGAGATGGGAAGTCATCATGCCAGTATCAATTATGTGAAAATACGTGGAGTCCATCTCCACAGGCATCCTGCAAGACTCCTGCTCAGCCAGCACAAGGTCTAGACCCGCAAGCTAGAATCATCATTGGCTTTAACGTAAGCATATTCACCTTACTGCCAATCAACCCTGTTGTAAGCTTACAAATGCTTTAAAGGATGATGATGAATGTATGAATGACAGGAAGCGAGTGAGTGAGCGACTGAGTGAGTGAGTGAGTATCTAATTGAATGACTTCAAAATAAATGGATGGAGAGAGCAAGAGAGAGAGAGAGAGAGAGAGAGTGAGAACGAGAGAGAGAGAGAGAGAGAGAGAGAGAGAGAGAGAGAGAGGGAGAGAGAGAGAGAGAGATGGGCAGAGTAGAAAGGGAGGGGCTTTTATTGCAGGGGTCTTTACTGCAAACCCCTGAGTGGCTGGTCCGGCTGGGGAGCCCTGCAAAGAACTGTGGGACTTGATGAGGTAGTCCAGCTGAATGATATACATCGGCGGCCACGGGCGAGAGCTGTCCATTAGTTACGGGGGTTCCTGTAATGCTCAGCTCCAGTACATTATTTCCAAATGCATCAGTCAGCGTCGTGCAGCACAGATAAATTCTAATGCCTCAGATCTGTAATGCATACTCTCACCGCTGCTATATTACGCTGCAGGTTAGGAGGGCAGGAAGAGAGAGGGGGGAAAAATGTAATTTATTTTTCACTGCAGCCAGTATTCTTCCCATTAGCTTCAAACGTGAGATAAGTTATGGCCTTTAACGAGCGCCTTTAGCCACCAGAGCACGCTGCACACAAGACTGCGGGCAGGAGAGGTGGGCTGCGGGCTGAGGGAGGAGGGACTGGCAGCCTGGATGTACGGCACTGGTGACCCAACACAAATGCCTAGCTGTCCTCAGTGAAGTCAGAACACAGCTTTCACTCACAGTGGACCAGGACAGTGTTAACTAGCATTCGCTCTCATGCACTGAGCAATTCTCATGACGCTTTGTTACAGTGTGCCACATCTGCATGAACATAACAAGAACTTTAACTGGCTTAGTCGTTATGCACATCATATCAGGCTGCTGTCCAAGACAATCAGTGTAAAACTGCGGCGAAATGCCATAAAAACACAAAAGGTCTCTACACTGCAAACGGAACACTGCTAAAGGAGGGCTAAGTGAGTGTGTGGCTGCCTGGGCGAGGCAGCCCTTCGCCTCGCCCATTCAGATTACTTTTTGAAGCATGTGGAGGAGGCTTTGCCCATCTCCGCCACTCACAGATTTCTACCTTTGTTAATCAAATGTCATGGCTGGAAAAAGCAGAGCCGCGCTGACCTTTTAAACAGCTCTGGGATCACTTCCTGTGTTTCAGAAAGCACTGAGATATGCCGGATCTGGGTTAGACCAGCACAAGTGCTGATGCACATGCATGCTCGCGCACATGCATGCTCGCGAACATGCTCTCACACACACACACACACACACACACACACACACACACACACACACACACTAAAACAGCTTCTTATAGCTAGGACTGCCAGATCATCTACCAGAGCTTTCTTGCATGTGTGCTCATATGAGTGGCTGCCTGTTAATTTACTGTGAATGAAGCCTGTCTGAGTTAACACTGCAGGGCTGTTTCTAACAGGCTCTTGCCAAAGCCTCATACCTGTTTCATACATCATGCATGTGCCCATGTGCATATTCAAGTGTGTTTGTATGTGACTCATCCTACAACATGATGATAACCCTGATTATTTTTCTAGATACTGTCAAGATGATTATGAATCACAAATATTAATCTTGATGATTTGGGGAACTATTTTCTGATGGGCCTTCGAAATGATATGAATTAAAATGGGTCAATTCTATAATTATTAATTGTGTAAACTACAATTGCGATAATTACACAGAAATAATTGTGCAGCCCTATACAATACAGACACACTTATCACAAATATCATCCTTAGTTGCAGACTGATATACTATCATTCTATGGTACTATTCTCTATTGGTATGGGAGTATCATTCTATTAGACTCTGAATAGGGCCTCCGTAGGAACGCTAACCTTGGATTATGGCACAAGGGATATTAAAATCATATCCTGTGCATTGATAAATGCTAAACAATCTATTAGTTTAGCCAGTTACATTTGTTCCAGAAACCTCCAGAAGTATAAAAAAGATATATCAGAACAAAGACCTCCATGTGTCTATGTGTTAATCTGCACTATATGGAACTGTCTTCTCTTTCCTATGTTTTTTTCATCTTTTAACAGTAGCAGTGAGCTGTAGCTGCCTATCGCCCTGGCATACATCTTAGTGTCAATTATTGACAAGTGACTAAGTAGCTGTGCACTTGTAAGGCTTTCCTTTAGTTGCGGCGGGAGAGGTATTAAGTATGCATGATCAATACTCTGTCTAATGCCCGGCTATCATCTGTTGCTATCTGTTCGAACTCTGAGATTGGTCACTCTATCACACACTGATTAAGACTTTTATCCAAATTACTAATAGCCCTTTACACATTCCATGGTGAACATTATTATGAACTAATCATGGGATATTTCAAGAAATGAAGATTAACTGTTAAATTATGTATCAAATCAATTTTCAGTACTTGCTATGCATTCATTTATAAATGGAAGCAAAAGAGAGTATCTGGAAGCACCCAACAATAGCAATGAATATAGTCTACTGCTCCAGTGAACAGCTGGCTATTACTAATTAAACAACACTCAAGGTATTCAAGAATCTATCACTTTCCATCAATATACCTTCATATATTACAAGGAAGCACAGGCAGTGACAATCCTTAGGCATTTACCTTGATAATTCAATCTAGTGGAATCGGACCCAACTCCTGAATTCTAGCTGCAGTAGAGAAATCAAATAATATACAATTTCAAATGTTGAAAAACATAAGAATATAAAACTTTAAGCCCATTTACAAGGCTCTGACCACTCTTTTTTTTATGCATTTTCTTTTTTTGTTTTGATGGATGATGTCTAACTTTTCAACAGCAATGAAAAACAAACTGAGCATAACATCATAATAGCATAACAAAGACTGTACAAGCCTCTGTATCATCTTATCAAAGCTACTGAATTCATATAAGACAACAGAGATAATACTGTTTGTGGTCTACTGTGTAGTCATTATACAGATACCGTAAAATGAGCATTGTTGATATAGATTTATGGTTTATGTACTGTCAGATGCTCACAAGAAAACAAGATGTTCACAACATTCAGGTTTTACATTTCTTGTAGAGTTTTGTGTGTCTGTTTTCCAAGAACCATGAACTGGTGTTAGTTCTAGGCGGAGAGCGGCTAGGTTGCCGGAGTCTGAAACATTAAAGTGATTATGGCTCTAATCAACGCCTCAACCCTCCGCTGCTACCATTCTACCTCACCCTAACTACCCGCAGGCTAAATAAGGAAAGACAGCAATACTAGGCACAAGTGTCATGTTGTCTCATCTCCCACCACATCATGTGCCAGCTCTGTTTACCCCAGCAAAACAGCCAGGCCTTTAAAGCAGATGAATTATGAAGTGACTACAAGACTCTTAATTACCCTATCCACCCAGTCTGAATAATGCAGGATTCTGCTTACAACCATGTTAGTGCGGATTGCATGCAATAGCTAACATAACTGCTTAACACAGCCCTGGGCTCCCTTGGGCTGGTGTGTATTTCAGGCTTAGACTCATTAGAGGTGTGTCTGCATGTGTGTGTACACGCATGTGTATGCATCCATCTACTATGGCAGGTGGCGCATGCTAAATGCAGCCATTCAGGAGAGAGACATGTGGCTTTGGACGTGTTCACCCCCTGGCACTTGTCTCTGGTTCATCAGGCGTGAGAGGGCAGAGGGTCTGGGATGCATATGCTAGTGAGTGGAGTCTAGTGCAGTGAGGCAGAAGACACACACAAACAGATGCACACGGCAGACGCACAGAGACACGTGCACACACACACACACACACACACACACACACACACACGCAGCAACTAAAACAGAAGAATTCTACAGTTATCTGCTGCTGTAATGGTAAGTTTATCTGCTGTGCCTTGATAAACACGGAGATGGTGATGGATACTTACTTGAGCTTGGGATTCACGTTGAGAGAGCAAAGCTGAGCAAAGTTTGAGCTGCTGGCGCCAACCTTCATGCATATGCTGACGAAGGTCTGCGTGGTGCACAGCTTGCTCACCGCTATCAAAAACAACAAAAAAAGGGTAATTAAATATCCATACCGTCCAGATACACTAGTCCCTGGCCATGTAATGCCCAAAGAGAAAAATATGAATGAAAAATATTTTAATTTTAAGTATTAATTACAGCATTATGAGGATGTGCAATAGTAGCACTAGAACTTACTGAAATAAGAAACAAATTAATCATGTTCATTATTAGAATAAATATAAAACGTGCAGGATAAGAGAACAATTATATATAGTGAAAAGAATATAAATAAAAACAATATATGGAATTACTTCATATATACAGATTACATAGATACAGATATTCACATTAACTTGTCTACAGAAGGCCATACAGAAACACAATACAATAAGTGTCTAGGTAGATGTAGATGTGCACTGCAAAAAAAAAAAGAAAACAACCTTCACCTTATCAAATATATTACATTTACAGATGTAGATAACATAAGCACAGAAGGTGCAGATTTGGATATGTGCATTACTAGCTGTCCACCTTATCAAAACATCAGAGGTTTCATATATAGAGAAAATGTGAGTGACAGTGTACAAGGTGCATGTTCGTTGCTATCTGTTCTCATTATCACTGTCATAATCAGAAAATATTTATGGAGGGAGGGAGCATGAGTACAGAAAAAGTGTCCAGAGATACGCCCCAACCCAAACTCAGAAAATGTACAGAAATATATACATATCACCAGTTTGTTCATATAGTCAGCATCGTCTGTCTTGGTGCTGCCTCCCCAGCACACCACCACAAAGAACAGCGCACTGGCCACAACTGATTGATAGATATGTTTTCTGTTGCATACAGTGAAAGACCTGAGCCTTCTTCAGAACAGTCTACTTTGCCCTCTCTTGTACAGTGCCTCTATGTTGTCAGACCAGTCCGTTTTGTTGTTGATATGCAGCCCCAGCTAATTGTAGGACTGTACCATCTCCGCCTGCTCAGCCTGGATTGCAATAGGTATCAGTGGCTTGTTGCTCTGTTGGAAATTCTCCTTGCACTACTGAACGACACTCTCTCTCTCCATCAGTGTCCTCCTGAAAACCACGTCACAAGCTGCTTGTACGATAAGATGCAGGAGGTTGTAACATGCCTTGCAAACTTGTAACACAAATATGCACTCCAGTCCATATAGTTGGAGAGCAAAATATATGTGTGTGTGTGTGTGTGTGTATGTGTGTGTGTGTGTGTGTGTGTGTGTGTGTGTGTGTGTGTGTGTACAGTAAGGCTGCAACCCAATCTGCAAACTACTTCCTTTTCAGGGTCACTAGGGGCTGGAGCCTATCCCAGCATACATTGGGAAGAAGGCAGGAAAACCCTGGACAGATCACCAGTCCATCACAGCGCTAACACAGACAGACAAGCAATCACACTTACATTCATACCTACAGGCAATTTAGAGTTTCCAATCCACCTGGCTTGCATGTCTTTGGGATGTGGGAGGAAACTGGAGCACCTGGAGGAAACCAACACAAACACAGGGAGAAGATGCAAACTTCACACAGAAAGGGCCGGGAAACAAACCCAGGTCCTTCTTGCTGTGAGGTGACAGCACTTAAATGGTTGCTAACTTTTTTCAAGTTGATAAATACCCACAACCTACAATTTTGCAAGTCATGTTGCAACCTAATGTATCCTGTAATACATGTATAACTTATTTTAGCATTTTCTTATTCCCATATATCATCAAGTGAGAATAGTAAGACCAGAAACTCATTTGCTCATAATTACTCATCTACTGTTGAACTCTGGCAGGTACTGTATATGCTGGTGTTGTTCACGCCTATGTGGGCCTGGCATGCAAACTAGAAGGGGTTCAGGGAATCCTTCACCATGGTCTGAGGATCAGCCTCTCAAAGGTCTTCATTATATGAGAAGTCAGCACCACCAGCCTGTAGTCATTTAGGGCACTAGGGCATCCCTTTTTGGGCATTGGGACAATGCTGGAGGTACACACATATAAAACTTCATGTTCTCCAAGAAAGATTATTCAAACTATGAATTCAATGTTTTACTTTTACAGTGTCGATGTTTTGTTTTATAAGCCTTTATAAGCAACATTCTAACATTAATTCAACATGTAAGACAGTGTTCCTGTATTTTTTTATCGCAGCCTTAAAGCCTCAATATATGAGTTTCAAGACTGTACAGCCTTGAAAGTACTAACATTGCTGGGTTAGACAACCAAAACAGAGTAAAGAGGATTGTGGAGGGCGATTAAAGGAGGAGGATCAGGGTGCTCTCTCTCCAACCTCTCCTTTCTTAGGCAAAAGTGCCAGCTGCATGACGAGACAGATCCATTCTGGTCTCTTGTTTATCATGTTGACTGAAGGCTTGCAAGTCCCTTAGCTGGGCCAATAGCACCCGCTTGTCCTTATCAACTACAATGACTGAGAGCAAATTGCTGTTTCAAATGAGAAATGGAGCTCCCCAAGGATTGGAATCCTATCAGCATATCAAACCCAGCATCAGACAACCAGGGGGTGGGGAGAGTGATGACCCTCTATTGTCATTTTAAACTGTGAGAATGTATATCCAAAAAAAAGTTTGGCTACTAAGACAATGCCGATGAGAGAGGGAGGGAGAGAGAGAGAGAGAGAGAGAGAGAGAGAGAGAGAGAGAGAGAGAGAGAGAGAGAGAGATAGAGATAGAGAATCAGCACATAGTAAGTCAAGAGTAAGACACATGATGAGTGGGCCATTGCCTAAGACGCAAAGCAATCATGTCTGATAAGTGTGGGCTTTATCAAAGCAGGGCAAGGACAGTGTCTGTGTATTTGAGTGGTGAAACACTCAAATACACAAGTGTACTTCTTGCACCAACTCAACCACCACACTATAAACTTCGGCCTTGCCCAAGCAAAACTCACCCAGACATAACACCACGATACACACAGAGGTCTTTTCACTTCCCATCACAGAAATTTTTACACAATGAAAGGGGTGAGTTTACTCGGAATGGGAGAAGTGCAATTATATCATTACATAGAGAGAGTGCAGGCTTCCTTTAATGTTGTGTGCTTTTACATAGGCTGGCTCCATTATTCATGGATGGACTCTATTTATGGATGGACCTATTTGTGTCTGTGTGATTTCAGGTGCTGTTATCCAGCACGCTAAAACCTTCATACTGGTGGAGCAAGACTGCCACTTTTATGGGAACATCTTGTGCTGAAATAAATCCTCACCTACTGATATGTGCTGAGGGGTCAAAGGGTGCAATGAATGTAAAGGGAGCTTTCAATGTGGTTAGCAATCTAGTCTCGCTTACATTCATACTCCTCCTTTAAACCACAGTCACTATGGACCATCATATTTTAGCCTGATGCTGCTATTGTTCTCCGATTGCCACTTGGTTTGATAGAGTCAGGTTTATCATAAAGTCTGATCAACAATATAACCACAAATTGGTATGTGAAATTGACATCAAATATTGTCATGCTAGTCTTGAGATGAAGCATTTGTTGGCAGTGGATTTGAAAGATTACATTTATTTTTTTTGTTATTTTCTAGTTAGGCCTGAGAACAGTCTTTGTACCAATTGAATTCATAGGGTAATTTATGTGTTCCTCTTCTTACACCCCTCTTTAAACCATGTTTGATTTGAGAGGCCTTTGCAGCACAAAGAACACTGCAACAACAGCTTTTGGCTATTTTATGTCATTGTCTATAAAATGATCATGAGGATTATTACAGCCTGATGAAACTTCACAAAACCCTATATAATAGAGACCAACATTTGTCAAGGATGTTCAAAATAAAGGGATCACGCATGCTAAGTTAGTCAAGTGGTTAAGGCTGCTGCCTCTGGAGCCACTTATGTGCCTAGGATTAAAACTCATCACAGCTTCCTCTCCTGTGTGTCTCACTCAGTTTTCCAACTGTCTGAGTAAATGAAGCAATGAAAAGAGAGTGGACTGGCACAATCCTTTGGGTCTTATGAGAGCATTTGCAGAAAATAGTGAGTTTTTATCACCAAATGACAAAATTTTAGATAACAAATGAGTGTGGTTTTGATTGTGTTACAGGTTTCTGGATCAATTACTAACTATTTCTGTCAACTATTGGGCATCAAAACGTCAACAAAAAGTCTGAAAATAGTATTGGTCAAATAGTTGGGCATAGCATTTAATCAGATGGGCAAATCTAAAAACATTCCAATTCCATTCCAATCGCACAATGGAAAATAGTGTGGAATTGCTGATTTTTTTTATTTATTTTAGTTTAGAAGTACAATGTTTTACAAAGAGGACTCTCACACTTAGCTACATAATTAGGTGCCTCTAATAATTAACAATAATGCATAATTAGATGCATCTACCAAATGAATAAAATCCTTGTCCTGTACTTCAAGGACCACTGTGCTTATCCTTAACTATACACTGTAGTACTCCTAGTCAAAGCATGCAAGGCTGATGGCTTTTACGCAATGAAAAAACACAAGTATAAAACACATTCAACAGATGAAATACTCCTTTTTATTATTTTATTCAACCAAGGATTTTCATCAATTAAAGTCATCAGTTATCACCCATACACAGCACGAGATCAAAGACTTGAAAAAGAAAGCTCTAATTATTATTCCCATCATGAACTAAGGTGTTGGTAAGAGGGAAAAACAAAGGCTTTTAGAAACATTATTGAGCCAGACGATGAGCATAGAATATTTACAAAAGAGAAATAAAATTAACTGAGCTGATGGTATAATACCACAAATATCAATGGTCCAACTCATCTTCCGAGGAGTTGTGTAGGACAATCAGTATGTTGCTCTTTGGCTCAGTCCAGCAGACAAATTAAAGTTTTTGCAGGTGGACTCAAAGGTCGAAGGAAATACCAGAGAATAACCTGATACAATATAACCTCTAAATAACCAATGTAAACTAACATGTTCGTCGATTTGCAGTACTGTACACGGCAACATTATTATCATTACTAGAGCATATCTATATTAGGTTTAAACCAATATATTGGTTTGCTGATATATTGGGCTGATATTGTTCTTTTAATAAAACTCAGATACCAGGCAGTCAATGTTGGCCGCCCACCACCAATATGATGATAGTGAGGATATGATTTTACTCAACAACTTCAGAGGTGTCAGTCTGCTGGTAACCCATCTAAAGTATCTTAATTAGCATGGGTTTTAATGTCTCAGCTTTAGTGTCACATGACTGAATGTGTAAATGCTGTTAAAGACACTTTTGCCCCATGCAAGGAAGACATTTCTGGGGGAAAAACTGAATATTTGTAGTAGTTTGGATTTTTTAGGCATGAACATTTTCAAATTTGAAGATTATCAGAACAAAATATTCACTATTGGCAGCTTCAATCCAGAAATATACTGGCCTTCAAAAACCCATATCGGTGGGGCCCTAACCTGTAGTACATATTGACGTTATAGGGCATTTAGCAAATGTAAATTAACAACAGTATATGGACCTGATTGTTTTCTTTAGTTAGGCATACTTGTATTTCCAGAACTCAGAATGTGTATACACTGATCTAGGCTATTATACATCACAAGCTCAAATCATAATCAGCATCAATAACACACAGCAGTGTACAGCTTCCCACCATTAAAAAGCTGGATGGATATAATTCATGAAATATATTGGCCTATTTAATCTCTGTAGAGATTTTCAACATAGAATATGTATCTCATAAAATAGACTGATGACTTGCTTAGGCCTACTTCGTCTTTGGAAACTTGCTGTTCAAGGCAACTTCTGTTGCCAAATCTTGCTCATTGCTATTCTGATCAAGTGTGCATGAAATAATAGAACGGGGCAACTCTTGTCAAAAACATCCCAACAAACACACACACACACACACACACACACACACCCACACAAATCTAAAGCTTATTTCCTCAGTAACTGTAATCCTACACTGACTATAATTTTGAAAGTCCAATGCCATATCAATGTGTTTCTGTCAGTGTTCAATTTCCTTCTACAAAGCGTTTTGCTTAGCTTTTTCATTCTACTGAGATTTTAATTTATAAGTCTGGATACACACAAGTGGCAGTGGGAGTCTGTTCTGTTCTTCTGCACAGGGTTTCAATAGAACTTCAAACCAAAGTTAAATTAGACTTTAAATTGCTTTTCTTTTGCCTTTTCCGAGAATGAAATTAAATTCTACTATATGCCTCTCTGATGAACCTAGAGGGGGTGAGGCATTTTTTGGTTTTCCCCCTTCCAGTTCAAGAAGATAATAAAATGAAGTATAACACTCAAAAACAAGAACAGTTACTATGACATTCATAGCAGCCAAATGTATAGAAAATGATGGTCTGTATTTGTTTTTTTCCTTGTTTTAGTTATCCTGTGCATTTGCGCTTTTGTATATAGTATGCATTGTAGTAGCTTGTTTTGGTGATATATTGGTTTTGGTAGTACATCCTAACCCTCCCTGTACCCTAACAAGGGTCCACATCCTTGCCCCACCTTTCACCCCTTACTGTTACCAGGGTCTGTGTCCTGACCTGGGTCAACCCCACCCCACATTCATCACATTTTTATTCTTTTTTCTGTATTTATTTTTTCACATTTGTTTGTTTTCTTTTACAATATCTATTTATCCCGTAAAGCACTTTGTAACACTGATTATTATTATCATTAATATTATTATTATTATTATTATTATTGTTACGATGACTGTAATTATTACAATAGTACCTATTGCAATTTATTGGTCTAACTAAACATGGACTGAATTGATAATGCTGATTCAGTTCATGTCTACCAGAGGAAATAAACTGTTAAAATTCATCCTGTAAGATAGAAGTACTTCACAAACAAAAAATGTATATCTGAGGAAGCATTCTGTGCAATTATCACACCCTGCACCTGAAATTTTAAACATGTTCTGAAACCGCGTTCAAGTCTGAATATTCCACATTTAAATGAGCGGTTCATTAGAATGCATGTAAATAATGAAAGGTCTGTGCGGTATAATAAGCGAACAGTTAAATGCTAATTCCTGAAAATAATTGCAGCCATAAATAGCATAAATACATCTCATCTTGGCAATTACACTGCACCAAAATACACAAGGAAAAAAATGTGGATCAAAAATTATATTTGAGAGCAGCGATGACTAAAATAGCATCGGATAATGATCATGGCATTCCAATTAAGAAAGGTTTGAGCTGGATTTAGCGGCGTTAAGAACAATATAGCAAGAGAGAGAAAGAATCAAAGCTGAATGGTGAGATTACAAAGCATTGGAGAAGGGTCAATATTCCCATGGGACGGTCTTCTTTCCTTCTTCTAGTCCAAAGTCCTGATCGCAGCAACAGAGAAGGTGACACACTCCACGTATTTAGGCGCATGTGTGTGGGTCTGTGTGCGTGTGTGCTGGAGAAAGAACGAGAGAGACATCGTGCTGCAACTCACTTACATTATGCAATCTCCCTTGTCTCTTTCTGTTTCTCACATGCACACGTGTGCCCATACGCACACGCCTGTACACACTCAAGCACACACGTCTGCTGTGGTTCCATCACTGTCCAGCAAGGAGGGAACAGATGCCCCTCCAGGCTCAGGGGGAGGCGGGCACACTGGCTGTGTGCGTGTGTGACGGGGCGGTCCTGGCACAAACACCTTCTTTCTACAGTCACAACCTCGGCAGTGTCCAAGTGTGAGGAAACATAGAAAGAGTGCATTCCAACTTACGGCACAGAGGCTGTTGACGAAAAAAAAAGACAGGAAGTCTGTAATTTCTGTATGAACAGGCCCTGAGGAGGAATTCAGGAAAAACATTTTTTTTTTCTTTCTCGACATTCATCTCCAGTACAGTGGAGGATGCCTTTTCTCCAACGCCGTCCCTTGTGGCTTTTTTTCTCCGTAACAATGTAGCATTGTCTCTTTAGCCATTAGCCTCACATCAACTATGCAAAGCAGGCCAGTCATTACAAAAGAGCCGTGATGGAAATAAGAGCAGAAAACAGAATCCTGCTGGGGAAAACCCAAACAAATGGCTTGCCATTTATATCACACATGAAGATGTGTCTGGTCCTGGTCTCCCTGGATACAGCCTGTACACTCTGGATGCTCTGGGCTGGGCCGGGCTGAGTGGTGGCATCCCAGGGTACTGGAGGAGACTGACTGGAGCCCACACACGCATGCCTTGAGATACTGCCTCTCTCTCCCTCTGTTTCTCTCTCTCCTCTCCATCCCACCCAGCACTCAGCTGCCTTCATCCAACTGACTCATGAGGAAATCCTCCACAAGAGGAAAAGCTGCCAGCTCCTATGACGGGCAAAAAAAAAAAAAAAAAAAATCTCAAAAGCGGGCATCAAAGAAAAGAGAGAGAACGCAGAACAGCGCTCTCCCAACAAGACAAAAAGAAAAGTCAGAAATCGTCGTCGCTCCTCCCGGTCGACATCTTCCGCCTTTGTTTTTTGTCTCTCAACTTATTTAGTTTCGCAGTTGTTTTAGAGAATTAGCATCTGCTACTGAGCCTTTGTAGAGGGATTTATGTGCCCCCCTAAACATTTCTCCCATACCACCCGTCCCTCCCCTTGCCTGCCTCCTTATCCCCCATCAGTCTGCCAGACAAGTTTTTCCCACCCAGTCATAGTACCCAGCCAGCAACCCCTTTTGTGAGTGTGCTTGTTTAGTATGGGTCTGGTCTGTGAGTGTGGTGCATGTCGTGCCAGCTTGGATAGGAGGAGAGAGAAGGAGAAAAAAAAATCTCCTCTTTGTAAGTTATGGGAACACTATGAGACAGACGCAGGCGCTCATAAATTATACGCTTCATTTGCATATTCCTGGCATAAGACATTATGCAAATATCAGACAATTTGCATAATGGATTCCTCTTGTTGCCTCTATTGCCCAGTTGCTCCTTTTTATTTAATAATGAAAAAAAAACAAAAGGGTGTAAACTGGAAAGAATAGAATGTTTGAGCCCTATGAAGCACTGTAGCATTGCTTCCCTGTAACACCAGACTGAGAAAGACTGTTTCACCATAAGACAAAACAAAAAAAAACTCTGCATTCAGATCGTCTCCAATTAAACAGCCGAACAGTTGACTAACATAAAATGCATAGATATGCAGACATAAGAGAGAAAAAGAGAATTTAGCAGAAATGATATAGCAATAGCATGAAGTGCGGCGTACAGTATGTGCAATCGTGTGTATTTCTCTCTTAATGACTCTATTCTACCTTGACTATTAGAGCGAGCAGCAGCATTGCTAATTAACAGCAGTGGGCATACCCTCTTCAGAGGGAGGGGGGTTTTATTAAATAATTAAAACCGTTTCTGTCTCTTGCTTTTAACCTCATCAGCTCCGTTCCGAACAACCAGAAAAAAAAGCTAGGGAAGAGAAAAGACGATGTGGCTAAGATAATTACTTAATCAAATATGACAGATACAGCTAATTCAAGGCAATAATCAGCAAGGATTCCATAAAACGCTAATGACAAGAGAGAAAAGATAATTACCGCAAGTACATACGGCGCTCTATCAAAAAATGTCCGAATACATGGGCATATGTTTGCAACTCGTTCGTTACGCCTCTAATCCACGTCCCATAAAAAGTAAAAACAAAACAGATGGTCACAAATGCAGCTAAAAAGAACGGGATAACTGATAGTCTTCTATGGTGATGCGATTAGTTTAGACACAGAGTGGGAGAGGGAAAGAAGGAGTGTAGAGAGCCTGGAGAGAGGAAGGGAGAGTGAAAAGGGAGGAGAAGTGTAGAAGGGGGGAAAAAAAGGATGGGAGGTGGTGGCAGGAGGACTTTGATTATTTATAAAATAATGCCAGTGCAACATCCTGCGGTGGGATCAGCCAGCAAAACGTCAACTACGATCAGCTACAGTCGAATAAGCAGCTTGAGATCCTTCACAGTGTACAGTAGAGTAGAGGGGCACGGCTCACTCTGGTCTGTAGCATTACACCATAGCTACTGGTTGCGGGGCTAGGCTCTCTCTTCCCCCAACCAGCGCCAATGTGGGAGCTAGGGCAAAGCAGAGGCACAGTCAGTGCCAGGCAGCGAGGTTACGCGGCAGGGCGCAACACGACTAGCCAGCTTATGGGAAACGTTAAGAGAAATTCATCAGCTTTTAGAATCAATTAACCCGTATGTTAATTAATGTCAAGCCCATAGAACAAAAGAGGGTGTTGGAAGGTGGGGGGTGGGGGTTTTGGGCATGTGGAAGGAAAGCTAGGGAGAGGAGGAGGGTGGGTAAGAGAGGGATTGAGAGAGAAAGGGGATGGGCAAATAAGGGAAACAAGGAGCGAATGCGGTTGATGGCAGAGAGAAGTTGGCACAGTGCCATCCATTCAGTGGTAGCACCAAGGCGGACTTATGTTCGCTCTCGGGGGTAGGTGGTTAGATGTAGCCGGGGAGACAGAAGGGTTCCGCTGTAATTTTGGTAGTGCCGAGTCGTTGGTGGAGTTTTCTTGGGGGGAGATGGTGGGAAATTTCTTAGGATTATCAGAAGTTAACATGTGAAGATTGGGGTGTTGAGAGCCAACATTCATCTTTAACTCAACACCACCATGGAGGACAGGCAAACATCTGCTGACTGAGAACATGAAGGAGACTTCAGACTTCAGAAAGAGACTTCAGACTTCAAGTACACCTGGAGGAATTTTGGGAGCTGCAACTCAGATGGACTGGCTGATTTTGCATGACGCCATATTGAGGGAGGGGTAAGGATGGTTATCCGCTGTGAAATAAAGCAAAACTGTTTACCATACAAGATGCAAGACGACAGGTGACCCCACAGTCATGGCTGCCACGGAGCAAGCACAAGATGGGGAAATGGAGGCTGTGCCACACAGGAATGATGAAGGAGGTAGAAATTCTCAAACAAAAACAAGAGAAACTTGGGGCTGTTGTGTTGTTCTAGAGATAACTGGGGGGGTGTGGCGGTGGCACAAAAGGAAGCTCCTCCCACTCGCTCCTTCTCCCTCTCTCTCTAACCATCTGAGGCACAGCTCTCTGTGCCAGGCAGCCAGCCAGCCATCTAGGCAGGAGACGCCATGCCAACTCATTCGTTGGCAGTCGAGGGCATACCCTTGGAAGACATGGGCGATGAAAGACGCCATTCCAACTCCAGGGTTGGCATTTATGGACTTGGGTGAAAGTCACTGTTTTGGAGGATGGCCAAGGAGCAACGCTTTGGTACTTGCGTGTTTCAAGTGGTGTGCCAGCGGGAATGTGATGGCATCTGGCACGAGACATGGCGAACAACGAGGGAGATGGTACACCACCATTGAGCCAAATCAACGCGATCGGATACTCTTCACGGGTCGGTTGGCATAAATAAAAAAGAGAAAAGAACAAACAAAGACAATACGGTGCTTGAAATGACTAATTAGAACAAAGTTTGCTTCGTTAATTAGTGTGACAGACTCACTCAAAGGAACAAGACAAATTATCAACAAAAGAAAGCATAAGGAGAAAAAAAAAAGACAACAACAAAAAACAAGACGAAACAAGACAAAAGCGCAGAGCTGTTCAATTGGAAGGGGAGGGTGTGAAGCGGGTGCCTCTTTTTGTGCCAACCCCCTTCCCCCTCAACTCCACCATTTTCCCCAATGTAAACTGCCATCTCTCATTGCACTGGCTGGCAGCCACATTGGTGAGCAATGTCTACCATAGACACTGCTGCCACAGACGCTGCCAATCTGCCAATCGCCTGCCTGCCTGCAGGAGGAGGAGGGAGAAAGAATGGACCTGAGGGACTGTGCCTGAAGCTCAATAGCAGCTGTTTACAATGTCACAGACACAAAAGAGGAAAAAAATGCAAACATGAGGATGCATACTAATGAACTGCCAAAACAAATTAGAATCAGCGGACAGACAGGAATTAATTAACTTTTTTTTTTTTCCTGCATTTGAACTTTTGTTGATCAAAATGAATCACACATCCTGGTTTCCTCCAGCTTTTTTTGTGTGACAGGAGCAACTTCTTGGAGTAGAAAAAAGGAAAGAGTCAGAAACAGATGATGAAATTCTACTTCAGCAGCAAGTCAAGCAAGAGATACACAGGCATTTGTGTGATTTATCTACATTCACAGCGATCACCAGGGAGATGAATTTCTATAGGCTCTATACAGTATCAAGCAGTATCAGAGCCAGGAGGGGGATGGCACAGACACAACAGGAACTCAGGGGCACAGAAGGCACGGGGACAGGCAGACAGCCCTAGTCCCAGGGACACTGGGGAGGAGGTGCTGGCCCGCCTGCAACCAAAGTGGGGGTAGTGAGGCCGTGGGAATCCTTTGCACCCTCCCCACCCACACAACTTTTTTTGCCCCCTTCTTGCCAACCAACCAAAAAAAAAATTAACAAACTCCACCCTTTCAGCATTTTTTCCCCCGCACGGGTTTAGCGGTAAACTATCAAGAACAGATGCAACGCGGAATTACCAACCGGTTTGGGTTGCGGGTCGGGGTACCCTCTGGGTCCGGAGGAACGTTTCTGTGGTTCCCGTGAGGTCTGCTGGCATCGGGCACAGAGCCAAGGATGGGCACCGCTGCAAAGACACAGAATGGAGGCTTTCGTTAAGTTCGTTTTCATTGTTAATATGCGCGGAAAGAATTTAAACAGCAATTAGCAAGGGAAGGATATTATCAGCCACTGGCATCCAGCACTTGCCGTTTTAAATTTTTTTTAATTTCTCTTCTTGGATTTCTGTTGGACAGAAGGCATGGTTGTGGAATATGAATAATTGAAGAAGTCATCCAAAGGGAGGGATTATAAGATCTTTGTGCTTCCTACCCTACCTTGGCATACACTACCAAGATGTCTGAGTCTGGTTCTGCCACTACTGAGGAAAGGCTGCCTGAATGGTGGCATCTTTTTGGGCATCTCTAATACGATCACTTATTTGTGATCGCAACAAATACACTTAACGATTTAATTTGTAATTGTTGCTGTATTTTTTTTCCTTACGCTTCACGGGGAAACACGTGGATATTATAATCTTTCGGAGCTAATGAGCTTTGGATAATCAGCCTTTTATTTAATTCCATGGGGGATGTTAATTGTGCAACGTCTTCATTACACAAATGGATTACAAAAAAGAGGGCTTGCACGAGAGAGCAGAAGGGAATGGGGGGTGGAGTGTGTGTGTGTGTGTGTGAGAGAGAGAGAGAGAGAGAGAGAGAGAGAGAGAGAGAGAGAGAGAACGCAAGAAGGGGGATATTTTTCTTCCTTCGTTATATGCCAGTAGTCAAATAATGCCACAGTACTCACAAACAAGCAGAGAAAAGCTCCTGCATTGCCAGTGGTGTTCAAGTGCTCCCTCTTGGAAAAACCTGGTCTCTTTCCTCTCTGCCTGCTCTCTAGAGCACCAACCCTCACGCATGAAGACATCTGCCTTTCCTGGTTCTGGATCTTACAAAGCTGGAGCGAGAAGAAACTAACCTGGAATCTAATTTCTCTCAAATTGGATATTATTTGTGTTATTCAAATGATTAGCGCATTAGTAGCGTTGAGCTTTATTACAGTGGTGTTGCTGGCGACTGGCCGAAGCGGAATGGAGAGGAGACAACAGACACTGTGGCGGGCACTGGCTAATGTCCTCTGTGCTTAATCATCCTACAGCAGAATGGTTTTATGCATATTTCATTTGCATATCATTAAATCGCTAAGGCATACGGGCAAATGGCAGCGGAGAGCGAGGGAGTGGAAACAGAGAAGCACAAAGTATAAAGAGAAAAAAAAAGCGACTCATTATGCGATGACAATCTTCAAAGACGTGTGCCTGCTTTCTGGCAACCTGCCAATTCGTTTAATTCAACATTAATTAAAAAAGTGAGCTTGCTCAACCTTTTAGACACGGATTAATTGAGCACCTTACAATCTGTGCAAGGAGCCATCTCACATACAGTGAATGTGTATCCATGTAGAACTAATGGATGTGTGTGAATTTGTGAATTATTATGGGATAATTTCAAAATGATGTATTATTCAATCTTCACACCTTTTCGCAGAAATTAGATTTTTGTTTGATTGCAGATATCGTGAAAAAGTTTTATGTCACCAGGTGAAATAATGAATACAAAAAATCATGTTCGAATGGACAATTTGCTGTTAATTTTGTGTGAGCCGCTGCAATGGTTTAATATGCTGTATGTGGGAGGGCAGAGTGTGGAGGGTGACTGTTGGCAGCAGGTTGACTGGGTGTGGGCTAAGGGATGGGAGACTGGGGACTGGACACTTGAATAGTTGAGGGATAGCATGGGAACAGCTGGGGGCATTCTGTCATAGCCCTTTGCCATGATCTTCCTGGGAAAGACAAAACAAAACCAACAGCTTCCATCAAGACATCCCCCAAACAAGCACACCCCGACCCACCTACCAACACCCACCGCTACATCCCTAAAAAATAGACCCCCCCCCCCCACCCCCCGAACACCCCCACCCCCCACCTTCAATCAACAACCCCAGCCTTAGAACCAATTCCATTAAATTATGCATTAATTAGTGATAAATCCAATCTTTCACATTCCAGATGTCCCCTCGCCCTTATGTGAGGGACACAAGGGCAGCATATTTGGCTCGCAAGACACACACACACGCACACGCACAGAACATAAGGTTTAACATTTTACAAAATTTTACGAACTCATGGTTTCAGAAAACAGCAACACACATATGCAAGCATGCATGAAGTAATAGTTAATGGTGAGGTGCCCGCTGTGCACTATAGATCCCTTTGAGAGTTCCAATGGATGATTCTGCCTCTCTTTACATCAATCTAATTTCAAGATTTAAAAAATTGCAACAGTACTACAGGAGATTGTTGACAGGACTCTTTAATGCTTCCTAAAACACTTGGAAGAATTAGATTAGCATAAGTTGCAGCCAAAAAATTGAAAAACAAATTTAACTTTTAAAATTCAGCTTTCAAGATTCAGTTCTGAATCAAAACAATCTCCCATGTGGTAAGGTAAGATGCTGAAAGGATGGAAAAAGGCATTTCCATGTAAAATTATGCTCCATGGAGGCCTAGCATTTCTAATTGCAGATCCCCATTTTTCCAGACTTCCTTGCTCAATTCTTCCTCTATGCCAGGCACATCCCCCCCAAGCCATGCACAGAATATTCAAATGAAGTGAGCTTCACGCCCCACACAATTAACCATGTTTAGTAATTTGAGAAATGAGTGCCGCAGGGGCGAGGAGGAGGGGCAGTACAGTCGGGGAGCAGACTGGCAGGGGAAGCCCAGTGAAGTGGGTGGGTATCAGCCTGGCGCTTTGTAACCATGGCACATGCAGATGTCGCTGTAGTTCTTCCAAAAGCTTCCACCAACTGAGAGGGAGGGAGGTAACGAGGAACTCGTTTGGCATCACACACCTTCGCCATGTGTTTCTAAGGAGCAGTGTCGGTGTGCGAGGCTGGTGGAGTGTGGGAAAGAGGCTGGCAGCCAGGGGCAGAGGAGCTGAAATGGGTGAGGCCAGGGTTGGGGGAGATCCCTCCCTATATGGAGGAATGTGGATGCAAATAACGATGGTGAAACACAGGCAAGGTGAAGAAACACCAATCGGGTGTCTGTGTATTTCTAAGCCTGTCACATGATGTAGACATTATGCAGAGTGCTCATATTAATATGCATAAGGGGCTTCTTTATTATGCAGCTCAGTGCGAGGTAATATTGCCGGGCTGTTTCTGCCGCGCTCTGGTTACTGTCTGAGAATGTTATCTCTCTCTGAACAAACACAGCCCTCATTTCCTCGCTCTCCTATCAAAATGTTTAATTATTGATCATATCCACAGAAGTCCATTTGAAAAGGAAACAAAGAAACTCAAGTGACGAGCTCCACCACTGACAGGGAGGACAATTGACAATGGCAGACCATGCATCAGTGAGGTGATACAGTGCAGATATGTCATTTCGTGGCCACTTTTACCAAAAGCAACTGTCAGTACCATAAATGCATATATTCTGTAAGAGAGTGGAAAATCTGATCAGAGGAGGTTATCAAAATTGTGCCTGATGTTTCCCAGAAATCACATGTGACTGATGCATGGTCCTCCAAACATAACTTAGCACAATCAAGAGGCGATGAGATATGATACTGTATTTGACAGTTAAGTTTGATGTTATTTTCTGCAAATAGGCAATAAATATAGGATCTCTCCAGTATATCCAAGTATATCCACATTTCCTTAACAGAACATAGGCCTGCTACATTTAGGCTATCTTCCAGTTCACACAGACTCTTCCTCCTCTTGCCCCCCCCCCCCCACCCATTTCTCTCACTAATTAGGCAGCTTTACACCAAGCTGGGTCACTATAACCTCACCTAAGCATCTGCATAGCTCTGACGCCTCACCTTTTGGCCTATCACACAGACATGGAGCTGGTAACAGCGAACACACTCCAACTGTGAAATCCACACACCTGTGTGTGTGTGTGGACTGGCCCAGGCCCAGCTGAGAAGCAATGCTATCTCTTTAACCGCTGCCCTGTCCGGGGTCTGCAGATTAATTGGTTCCTGGTAATTCTATCAGATTAGTATTAATACGCTGTCACTGAGGCAATCGAGGTGACCCGCTGTATCTAGCCAGCTCTTTATAAACTGGTGTGAAGGTCAACTGTCAATCAACCGACACAATATGATAATAAGCCTTAAAAGCCAGCGTGAGGATGCCATTAGCAGAAGCAGTAATGGCTGACGAAAGAACTGTCATAACTGCAACCCTCTGGGAGGAGTGCTTATAGATGAGTTTGGAGGCAAGAAGGGGAAGATAAGCTCAACCATAGGGTGGAAATCCTGTCTTTAAGACTACAGTCATCAGTGGCACCCAACATCAGCAGGACCTTATAGCATACTAGCAAGTGTTTATTTGCCCCTTATATTATTATTTGCTTACCAGTAAAACAGTTTAATGCCATGGCTGGAAAGTCATATGTCTTCAGTGAAACTGGGAGAATTCAGAGTAAAATGACCTTGGACTGTAGTAAGTTGACTGTGAACCCGCTTCTGCAGCAGAGCAGTCCTGAAAACATACTGTGGCTGTCTGAGGGATAGAGATGTACCATCAGAGTGTGACTATTCTGCTCGGCCTCTTGAGAAGCTGCTGTTGCTGCTGCCTGTCTGCCTCCTTCAGTGAGGGTAGACTTGACTGCCCATGAGAGAACCACTGTATACTGAGTAGAGGGGAGTAAAGTAGGACATCCTAAGGGATTTAGTCGCTAAATGCCCCTCCTGAGTCCCGCATGCCCAGTGAGACAGTGAAATTCTGTGTGTGTGTGTAAGACTTACTGTCTGTGCAATAGAGAGCGAGGAAAGATATGAGAGGCCTGCCATAGTCTCTGACCAGGTCAGAGTTGAACAAAGGAAAAGGAAGTGAAGGGGGATGAGGGGAGAGAGAGGAAGACAGACAGGGAGAGGGAGGAGAGAGAGAGAGGGAGGGAGGAGAGAAAGAGAGAGAGAGAGAGAGAGAGAGAGAGAGAGAGAGAGAGAGAGAGAGAGAGAGAGAGAGAGAGAGGAGAAAGCGTGAGAGAAATGGTGTGTCTATGCTGTGTCCCACAGGGCCTGAACCGGGCGGCTGGCAAGGGAGCCATTACATGCGTGTCTCTGACAGCTCACTCTCTCATTACAGCAGCAGGCAGTTAACACCACCACTCTTACTACTCCCCAGCTTTGTAATGCAGACTATATCATCACCCCCCACGCACACTATTATAGTTTTAGTGGATGCTCTGTTATAGTATGCATCACAAAAACGGTTTACAACCTTTCTGTTCTGCATCCAATACGATCAAGCTATTTTAAATTTGAGCTCTGTAGAGCCACTACAAGCCTGCACCACAGTTAATGCCTTTCCTTTGTAAATCGTGATATACTACAGTAACACCCAGCTGCTCCTGCTTCCCCTTCACCTTTCATCACCTTGTGATTAGTAGCCTCTCCCTCTCTCCACCTTTCCTACCCCTTTAACCCAGTTTTCTCCTCTCCACTAAGTTGTCTGTCATAGAATATGCTGATTTTACTTGGCTGTTCCCTTAAAAGTCCTTAGTCCCATGGCTCTCTCTAGTTTGATAGCATCATCCTGATGCACTGTGGTTGCCAAACTGATCTCCCACAGCTCAGCACGTTCGATAGACATTACTACCTAGAACTGGACGTTCCCTGTCCCATCTGCCATACTGATCTAATAATACTAGGGTCCTGCTGAAACACTATGCTGCTGTGACACTGAGAACCTCTCCAAATTACACGTTCCTCACAATTTACAGTGCTGTCAGGAGACAACCGTCTGGTTCAAACCACCCCTGTCCCACCCACTCAAAATGAGCTGAGGCTGTGAATGTGATGAGAAAAAGGCAAGAGGCGCTCATAAGAATAGAGCTAGGCAAGCACACAGGAACATGACCTCTGCTGGCTGAGGAAAAAAATCTGCTGCCTCCACACTTTACTGCTAAAGGGCAATGACAGACTTAATTGGACTGAAAAAGACATTTCTTCAAGACTTTTTGGCAAATCCTACTGCTGAGGTTATGAGAACTGCTAAAAGAAGTAGCCAACTTAAACAAAAGGATCTCTGAAGCAAGTGGACCTGCATCTGTAGCTGTTTAAGTACTGTACGCATGAGTCTTGCCGGAGCACTTCTGAACTCACTGATACAAGGCCGCAGTACAAATAAAGCTAACATGTTCTGCTTGGAGCTGTCCTCTGTCCAATCCAAATCTTTTGAAACCCGCCATTGTAAATGAAAAACCACCACACATAAAAATTCAATGTAAGACAGCCGAACACCAAAGACTCCTCACAACTGTGGCCATGGCCATGTCCAAGTAAGCTCTGAGAGACAACTTGTGAGGACAACATTGCAAAATGAAACTTGAAATAGACTACCTATACAACAGATGTTTTTACAGTCTGGTCTCTGTGTGTGCAGTGTGTTGCGTGTGTCTCTCTGTGTGTGTAGCTCCGTCTTGTGCAGGGTGCTCTTGATTATGTCAATAGTGCAGTCATTCATGTTAACAATTAGTCACAAGGACAGCAAGATAGTATATCTGGCAATCCTCTTTTAAGCACCACCTTGAGAGGAATTGTTAAAGTCTGTTCTGTTCATGATAAAATGGCAAAGTCTGTAGCAGCTCATGTCTTTTCCAGATTTGCTAGCCCACACCTGGTCAGAGGACTTTCAATAGCTGCTCCTCACTTATGTCCAGTCTTATATAAAGTTCCAAAGGGAGGAGGGAGGGAATGGAAGTAGATGAATGGTTGTTTGAAAATGATTGACATGAGAGAGGCTTGTAATGAGGACTTTGAGACCCTTTCCCTCATCTTTATTCCCACAAGCCAAAGACATTAAGCTGTGTTTTCAGTGCAAATCTGGAGAATTACCTCGATCATGGCCAGAACAAAAGGAAATGTGCCTTTTACAGCTAACAGCACTTTTATGCTTTTTATTTCTCAGACTTTTTATAGATTTGCCTTCTTTTTTGTGTGTCGACTGAGGAAATGGTTCATTAAAATGAAATGCCTATTTCTCCTTATATTTCTCAATGTAGTGGACAGGAATATCAGCCAATCTCTGTAGGAACTAAAAAGCCAGACTTCCTCCCAGCCGAGGCTCTTTGGTAATGTTGGCTTCATTAGAGCACTATGTTCTAGCCTGCCTGCCATCACACCAGTCACAGCAAGGAAGATGAGCAGGATCAGACAGAGCAGAGACAAACGGGGGGGGGGGGGGGGGGGGACTATGAACAAGGGACTACAGGGAGAGTGAGGACAGACAAGGGTAAAAGTGGGGTACAGAGTAAGGAGAGGTGGGGAAAAGGTACAGAGATGTACTCTGGATGTACAGTAAGCCGCAGGGAATGCAGAGAATGGGGTAGAGGGAAAAACAATGAAAGAATGATTATAGAGCAGGGGACTGTAAATACCCTCTGGACACAAGTGGAATTCATCCCAGTTTGGATGTGATACTTTATTTCTTGCAGCAAAGGCAGATTTAGAATGACTTGATGATTCGCTACTACTTATGTAATGAGGATACTTTTCTGTACTTCATCTAGGTAGAGAAAACTGTTGTGGTATACTACATTATTGTTAATGTTCCTTCCATAAATTTAAACTAGTTGGCCAGCACTGTTAAAAAGACTGATTTCACAGCACTCTACAGTGCCCAGACTCAGTCACTGAGCAGCGTAAATGATTGACAACACTCACAAGTCTTTTTTATTGATGTTCATAATTCATCAAAAGCCTAGTTTAAAAACGATTATCAAACAGGATTCAGCCAACATGTACCTGTTTCAGAGACCTGTTGTACAATGAGGAGCAGAGGAAAATGAAGATGGGGGACAGTGATGCTGATTAAAGCACTGATTCATGCTGGGATGAAAAACATGAAGGGGACAACAGAGCGTGAGGTGGAGTTACTGTTAGGGAGAAGAGGCCACTGAGGAAGGAGGGAGAGAGTGAAAGGCATGCTGAATATGGCATAAGGATAATTACAGCACAGGTCCAAATTTTTGTCACCAGTGGCAATTTTGTTGTTAATTCAATATTCAAGCTGAGGTCATTCAAGAGAAATTCAAGAGAAAACATTTACACCCTACAACTGATTCTTAATATTTCAGAACAGAAGTAAGTAATTTAAAACCAATATCATAGAAAACAGAGACACACAAAAATTTGGCCAGGGCATATTTTTTATGCTTTGATACTTCAGGAGCTATTGTATGAAAAAGTTTTTTTGGAACTTGGGTGAACTTGTAGTGTGGACATTTTGTTGGGGCAATGATTTGTTGCAGGAAGTCCCGATGACACTGAGCAGCAGAATGTGGTGGCGGTGTGGTGCACACAGATGACAAGAACCAGACTAAGACCAGAGAGAGATTGAGTAGAGGGAAACAGAGAAGAGAAGCATTAGGGATGGTGGCTCATAAGAGTGATGTAGACCGGGATACCGCAGAGACATGTGGAGCAGGACTTACTGTAATTGAACTTGCAGTGTGGAGAGAATGAGAGAAATTAACAAGACAAACCTCCAGGAGACAGAGACAAAGAATAGAGATAAGGAAGAGTAAATGGATACATCCAAACAGTCTAAGGAACTGGCTGTCTTCCAGTCGGGGGGAAACAACTCTCCGCCCTACACCAGAAACGGGCAGCTTTGATGTTAGCGGGGCCAAAATACTGAAAAAGTTTTTAGCATGCACTACTGTGTGAAATGTAGTCATACATTGTATTAATCAGAATAATTAGTACGTAATCTAGGGACAATACGCATACCATAAGATCCTAATATCTGGAATTATATATTAAGTATATTATTAAGTATTATAGCACTACAATGTTCTCAATTGCTAGAACTGTCATTAAGACCTTCAAAAGACCATGAATAATGTTCAGATCATAATTGTAGGTCTGGAAATATATGATGGTTGTTGTATCAGTTGCATCTTGAAAATTTGTAAAAATGAAAATTGGAGAAATGGTCTTCATAGAATTCAAGGCGCCAAAACAACTCTGACATTTGGCGACGATCCTCTTAAATTTGCATTGAAGTAGAGGCACATAGGCCTATAGGGTGGCCACCAGCATGACACCTAAAAGGAGGACACTTCTGTGGGGCAGGCACAGTAGCCAACACAGGTCCAGGTACAGCTACAGCTAGTGTGTGTGTGGCCTATACCATAGATCAGTGGTTCTCAATGTGGGGTCCGGGGACCACCAGGGGTCCTTGAGGGGGTTCCCCAGCAAATTGATCTATTGAACTTCAGCCTTATTTCATTTACAAGTTAACACAATTAGAGAATTTAGAAGAATGACTGTTTTGATCATAGTTTGTCTGCTATCTCTCTACCTACAATACAGATAGTCATGGAATTCTGGACAAAATCATATCTAACAATAAAAATATTCTCAGATTTGGGTCCAAGAGACAAAATCTCATCAAATGGGGGTCCGTGGCCCTAATGTGGACTAAACTAGGGGTCCTTGATATGAAAAAGGTTGAGAATCACTGCTATAGATGGTAAAAAATACCCATAGTACCAATTTGGCTGCTGCACATGCACAAAGCCCGAAACAGATAAGAGGTGATGTTGAAAAGAAATAAAAGAAAGGGAATGGCTAAAAATATTTGAATCTACTAATCAATTTTTCTAGACAAAAGAGAGATATCTAAAATATATACAAGTTATCGGTGTGGATCTGCAGTACTGTTCTGGTTTAAAGTGAATGGAACTGATGAACTGAAGTAGATTTGTGACAGAAGAGAGACTAGACCTTTTAGCCCAAGTCTCTACTGCAAAGCACTCCAAGTTGTAGCCTGAGAAGAGTCAGCTCTGTTAACCTGAACAGGTGTTTTTTGGCATTATTAACTAGCTTATTAGCTAGAAAGCTAATTTAGTAAAATAAGCACCGTAATGTTAACATGCAGCTACAACCCACTACTAGCTAAATGCCACATTAGCTCATTGGCTCTTGCATTGGATGTGTTAACAAAACAGTCATGGTTTGCTGACAAGATAAATAACAAGCTGACATTATCTAAACACAAACTCAATCAATATGTATTAGTGAAGAAATTATCCGTTCCCAGTCAAAAACAGCACAGAAATTATGTCTATTAGAAACTGTTGCGACAGCCAAGTCATAAGTTGTCAAGAGCTGCGGACCTCCATTATAGCTGCAAAACAGTGTATTACGTCACCTGAAAGCTGTAGCCCTCTTTTCTGGAGGGTTTTCTAGGTCATCGTGATAATTATCTAGTTCAGTGATTAATTATTATTGATTAATTAATAGATAATTTAAAGGGGTAATAAGTACGATTTTTACTGCCCCATAAAAAATGACCGTAATATATCTGCAGGGTTTGATAGGGTTGTTGATCAATACCAGTGACTCAACAATGAGTTTGCCAGGTGCTGAGATTTCTGGCTTTCATAACTAACTTTCCAGCCCAATTTTTAACTGCTCAATAATGGAGGACAGGCTAAAAAGCCTCAAGCCAAAAAAGGCAAATGACAATGCAGTGTTTTGTATCATGATATATTACCTCTTTACAAGATGTTTCTGTTGGATCTCTGGTTTAATTAGCCAGCTTACTTGTCTCGGTTGTGAAAATTGTGACTTTATTGTTTGTGTCAATTACAGGCCACAGTCACTCAAGGGGACGGGAGGGGTGGGAGGTGAGAGCTGTGCCAGAGACATGTGTAGGATGAGATAAGTTCTATCAATGTCGTAATTCCTACTGGTCGCCATTGATATTGGTAAAGGTCATACATTACTTAATGCCGTTTTAAAAAAACATTTCATAAAATCATTAACACAATCAATGGACAATTAATAAAACTGTTACTAAATGAGTCTAATTCCATTCATAATTCTAATTAGCGAATACATTTCTGAATTTATTTATGAATATATTTATTTGCAAAACTATTCTTAAAATAAATTTTACATTTTTAGTTTTTGCTATTCCATTTACTATGGAATTTATGTTTTCCTGTTAATTTTCCCTCTCACAAGTCATTTGTCTACATTTGATGACTCTTTTTTCATTAAAGTACAACGCACAGAGAAATAACAGGAGCTCTCATTGGCTACCTCTTGGCCCATGGATTCCCCCCCACTCAGTAGGCTATAGCATGTTGCAAATACTAGCAAGGAACACAATGTCAGGGGCAGTGATCCCTCAACGTTGACATATTCTCACAGACCAAAATGAGCATCAACCTGATCATGCGCCATAGTAATCCTCCTCCAACCCATCCAAGAGCAGTGCAGTAAATCCAAGGGCCCAAAACTGCCCTAATTTATTTAATTTAATTTATCTATTAATTAATCATAAACAATAAATCACTGAACTAGACTATAATTATTACAGCATCACAGAAAACACTGCATGCTCAAGGTTGTGAGATGAAGATCACTTGCAAGAGATGATTACCCCAAGGAGAAATTAATCATTTTGCTTGCCTTCCACCACAGGGAGGTCAAAGGTCAGGAATAGCTACACTAGAACAGCACCCCCGGAGCTGGGAGAGATTCAGTGTCTCGCTCAAGGACACTTCAGTATGGCAAATGCTTGTTGTCAAAGGTGGCTTGAACCCGGGCCTTCTGGTTGGCAAAAGGTCTCCCTAATCACTACACCACCCTGCTGCCCAAATTTTAAGCCAGTTAATACTGGTTTTGCCACAGAGACTGATCTGATCAGGAGCCAGATGCAGCCCAAAGCCCAGCTGCCCGTCAGTGTCCAGCACCCTTAACAGCTATGTTTTTATGTACAACAAGCTCAGGAAGAAGATGTAAACAACAGAAAGACATTTGGAACCACACAGACCTTTAGAAAACATTCACCATACACATATGTTGTGTAGACATTATAGTAGCTTAGTGAAAATTTCTCATCTTACGTGAGTAGTGCTCTTCATACTGTAGGTGCCTAATGGACAATAGGAATTTACTTATTGATCCTATCCTTATCCAGACATGCACATGCATACGCAAACAAACAAACAATCAAACACAACAAAAACACACACTCAATCTTCCACCCCAATGTGATTATGAATAGGGTCTATAAATCAATGCCTGCCAACGAAAGGCCACCCACAACTCTTTGCGAAGCAGAGATGCATTTTCGGGTAGGGACTGGTTGATTTGTTAAAAGCACATAATAAGACCCATTTTCACATGCCACATTATATCATACAACATTGGCCCCACTGCAAGCATTAAAGCAAAACAAGGGCCTTTGATACAGAACTCTTCTTATTCTTTTTACCCTCCCTGCACAGCTCAGGACTAAATTGGATTTTCCCAGCACTGTTTCCTAATTTGAAACATCCATCATTTATTATTAAAGAAAGGAAATAAAGGAAAGAAAGGGAAGTGCTGCCTTTGGCAGCTTCAGGAACCCTTTGCTACACCACACCACCCACCACCTGGCGCTTTTCCACACCCCTAGCCCTCCAAAGCAGTTAACTTTACATACTGCAGAACTGGTCAGCGTGGTGGCATATGAAATGGGTCATTCTCACAATTTTGTGTCTCTTCTGTCCAAAGGAAATATCCCTTCACATTTTCTGTAAAATGTTGATTTCAAAAGGTTGATTTTTTTTGTTTAGGTTTTTGTTTGTTTAGTAAACACTAAAATGTCACCAAATGTCACTAAAATACTAAAATGTGTATCTTAAAGGAAATGTTATGACTTTTGACCACTTTGTTTTCAGTAGACTTAGACTAAGTGTTTTTGCCATCTCCCCAAGTGCCAATTTTCAACTTCTAGTAGAAATATAAGCCATGAAATAATAAAATACTTCCTATTTTTTTATGGTGCAAGTTAAAATCTCTCAAATCTTTTTTGTTTCATTACTCTTTAATTAAGGTTTTCAATTTTCTGTGTCCCTGAAATCACATTCCATGCTGTGAATTTGTAGTCAACAAAGGAAAACAGCCAATTCTTGCAAGGGCACCTTATTCAGAAAGTCACATCATTTTATTTGGTGGGAGAACAAAGGTAAAAAGTGAAGTAAGTATCAATTCTCATTTTTATGTATTTTTCAAAGTTTTTTAATAACTTTGTCTTACTCAAAATTAGAGAGAAATTTTATCAGATTTTATTATTTTAAAAAATGTTTGATAGAATTGTTTGCTCACTATTATAATAGCTTAATCCTCAGCACTCAGATGTATGGCTAACTTTGGCCCATAATTCCTGCCTTGTTATGTTCCACCCTGTTAGGTACATGCACAAACATGTACTTATTTCCATTCAATATTAAGTATTAATGCTATACAATGTATTGTTAAATCAACTATTTACTACTTACTACATTAAAAAATCTACTCGCCCCGTTGCCAGTTGAAACACGGGTGAAGTTTGTTAGTCCATGTAACAGTCCCGGAGCTGGCAAGGTCACCAGTGTTTCAACTGGCATGGGGGTGAGTAGATAATGACTGAATTATCATTTTTAGGTGAACTATTCCTTTAACATTGCAGTTGGTACAGTGTAACAATTATAACAGTTATTACAATACGGGTTACACTATACACAAATTCGAATAATTATAGCACTGTGTCTAAAACCTGTCTAAGTGTTACAAAACTCTTTTCACTGTTCAACTTAAATATATCTTTTCTAAATTTGCTTTATTGGTAGGCATGCACATTCCAGGCAATGTCCACCAAGTTCTGGTTAATAAGCGTTGAAAGGGGAATTCGCACTGCAGCGCTGATGTAGCGTTGTGATAGATGAGCCTTAGATCTTTAGAAATAGAGGGAATGCACACATGAAATATTTGATAAAATTCTGTTTTTCACTCTTACTTGGTAAAAGAATATGCAATTTTTTGCCTGGTTCTAACCAGACTCTTTGACTCAAGGGGCTCTAGTTTCATGAATCAATGGCACAAAGTGCAGTCGCACAGTGCAAGTGCAGAGGGCGTGGCAACTTATTTTTGGTGATCTTGTGGCCAGAGGCACATGGCGCAATTGTGGTGTAGTCGGAGATGGGGTGGGATTAGGAGGAACACATTATCAGTAGGTGTGGTAGGGGTGTCATCAGTCATGACAAATCAAATCACCTCTTTTCTTTCCCGTTAAAAGCAGTGCGTTTTGCGCCACGGCGCTCTGACAATTTTGCAATAGAACAGTCCAGACCAAATCCACCAACAGCTTCTCCCAAGAGGAAATTGAGGTGCAGAATCGCCACGAGCAAGCAGAACCTTAAATTAAATTCGATTGGGAGGAGAAAACACATTCGGTTACTATGTTGCTCTGGTCCTCGGAGAACCGTTGCCGAATGTAGGAACCAGTTTAATGATATTAAGCGAAAAGCCAAACAGAAGTTGGCGGCGAACTGCAGGGACAGTTTGCCTACAGGTGGGGGGGCATCCACCAGCCAATCCCTGACATCTACAGAGGATGCGACCACTTCCACAATCCCCACTCCACATGTCAAGGCTCATACTGACAGTTCTATGATGGATGACAATTAACACCACAGCCACATGTATATATAGTTGCAATGAAAAATGTTGTACTGTATCTTATTTTTTCCTGCTTGAGGGATTTGGTCTGAGCAGGCGGGCGATGCAAGCTCAAAGCCCTGTAATTCTTGACGCCAAAATTGCACTGCGCTGCTTGATTGTTACAGAAACGCCCCCTACTGTGCCTCTCTTCCCACTTACGCATGGCCACCAAAATACCACATGGTACAGGCAGGAAAAAAAACCCTGTGCGCATACAACGAAAAAGCGAAAATGCCACTTTGCCAGCGCAAAGCCCCGCCATGCACCATAGAGCCCAAAGTGTCTGGGGACTTTCTTTGATGTTGCCTACAACGATAGCGCCACTACTGAGGAGGCAGGTACTGTTGTGATTGGAGCATTTTCTTTCTGATTTATTTTGTCATTCAGTGATTCAAGTCGGTGTCTGCAACACGTGCAGTAGTTACCCCAGCAACCACCTAGCTGATGTCGAGAGAAAATATCAAAAGGTGCGAGTAGGGATGTAACGATGTATCGTGGGACGATATTTCGCGATCCAAAAACGTGACGATAGGCATCGTGGACATGAAAAATGGTTTGCGATATCAAGTAGCCTACAGCTTATCAATTAGCTGCGCCACCAAAATGTAGACTACTCTTTGTTTTCAGTTACATACTTTAAACGCGAGAGGGTGGAATCAGCAATCCTACTAGATCCTACTAGTTTGGTTTGCCTGACTGGCGTTATGACGTCATTGACACCAACGTTCACCGACGTTCACTCGAGACCCGGATGAGCCAGGTGTGTAGCGTGCAACAGGAAATCAAAATACACCTGTTACGTTAGGTAACATTATCATGGTTATTTTGAAAGAGGTGGAGGTAAATGTTGTGAGACATTCTTAAATTTTCTATCCAGTCTGTTTCCTCAACATTGCAGTTGTTCCCATAGATATTAAACGGTTGTTCCTACCAGTTCTGCGGTCTCGGCCCAGCCCAAATGTCGTGGTTGAAAGTATCAAGTCCATGTGGTGGAAAAAGAGAATATGACGCCGCTGTCTGTGGCGGTTTGTTAAGATCTTATGGATAAATTGACGCCTCTGGTTACTGGTGTTAGTGGTGTCAAGTAAACTGAAAACACAGGCAGTGGTAGCCGCCATATTGGTTTGAAGTAAACGTTACTATGGTTCCAGAGATTGCCCATACAGACACAGTGGTAATTTACTCCTCTCTGCTCCAGTGTGACCAGACAGATGCAAATTCGTTCTCATTCATAAATTCGGTTGTCACTACCAAATTCTGGCAGTGTGTGTCAAAGGTGTCAGCTGCTGCCTAAAAATGTTGACATGCTAATTTTCTTTAAAAAAATAAAAATAAAACATGTCCTCCTAGGTTAGAAAATCAGTGTCTGAACATATTTGTTGTTTTCATTTAAGTTTAAGTTTTGTGGCCTGCCTGGCCAACTAAGGTGTTTGGAGAATGTTAGATCAACCATGTTCAGACATTTGCACAATTGTAAAGAGGACATCCTTGTTTAGACATTTTATTTTAATTTACAATTTGTTTCATTTAGACGATCCGCTGTTAAAAAGCTGATTTATTTTATTCAACAGATTCCATTATTTGCTTTTTGCACTGAAAAATATATAACAAAGAAAGAAACCATTATAAAATAAACTGTAGGAATAGGTTAAACTTCAAGTTAAAAATGTAGTTTTTTGACATTTTATGTCTAAGCAATAAGCAAAGAATCTTCTACAGTCATTTGTTTCCATTTAAACATTGTTAAAAATATCGTCATTGTATCGAACCGTGAAGCCTGTACCGTGTATCGTACCGAACCGTGAGCTGAGTGTATCGTTACACCCCTAGGCGCGAGTGTTACAGCTGATTCAATTTGTAAAAGTTTATGTAGACTGTGCAAGGAAGTGACTGCATTGCAGCTTAATATTTACATTTGCTATGTTGTTGTACATCAGCGGCTATCACCATCTGTAGCTAAGAAGATCTAAATAAATAATAAACACTTTCAGATAGTTATGTGTATGTGTAAATTCATGGTCCATGTGTGAACAATCGGCTTATATTTTTTAGGATTTAAGTGTAGGAATTAGGCCGTTATGTTACTCTGACAAATGTGTCTTTTTTGACTAATATTAAAAACCTGAAAAATCTATACTTTTTGTCAAAGGTTTGTGAGGCGTAAAAGACAGCAGATAGTAGGAATGACTCATATGGTTATTTGACTAACACTGGATGCTGAGACAGCAATGTGTATGAGTGTGCATGACGGATATGTCATGCCAGACAGGACAAGGTGGGGGACACACTGTTTGAATGGCCCCTACAGAAACAGAAGGTGGTGGTGAGTCTCTTAAAGACACCCAGGAAATCCTTCCCCTTAATAAAAGCTCCTCCATGTGCCTTTGTAATCCTGCTCTGTATTATCAGAACGTTGCAGCTAAGTGCTGCAATTAGGCCGGCCTTTTTTATGCAAATCAATTTGACAGCACAACAATCAGTTGGTTACGCTAGCTCCTGCTCTCTCGCTCTCCCCTCTCTGCTCCTTCGCTCTCTTGCCCTCTCCCTCCATGCTACCTCATTCTCTCTGGCATTTGCAGAGGTTGCTACATTTGCATTATTTATCATATAAGGTTGGAAAAGGCAGCGTTCAAGGCTGGAGCGTGTGTTGATTAGTGCAGCATTACATATGTTAAATACAAAAGGCAGTCATTTGCCTCACTCATGCTCCAACGCATCCCCAAAATAAAATTGGATCATGTTAATATTCCTAAGCTACTCAAATCAAACATGGAATGATGGAGGAGGAGCCTGTCCATGGCTCATGTGTTAAAAAGATACATGCTGAGCCAAGTAAACAGGGCTAAGCACTACTTTTCTCCTGGTTTACTTATTGCATTCCCTCCTTTTTTCAGTGTGGAGTCCTGATACCAGGCATCCAGGTATCCATTTACTAAAAAAAACCCACATGCATGCAGCAGCCCTGCTACTAGTGACAGGTGGCGCTACAGTCTCAAGCCTTGACAGGATTTCAACCTTATAACACGCAAACACACACACACACACACAGCTGCACTCCTTGCCTGGCTAACATAAGTTTACACTTTAAAGGCTATTCAAGCTCTATGTCCCTTATACATTATGATGCATGTACTGTTGGAAGGTTGGTCATTGAGAATATTAATAGATACCATTTGTTCATAGGAGGAGTCCCATCAAAGGACTGCATGGACTTGTGCTAGTATGATGGATAGATGTGGCTTTATTACCATTAAAAAGTCATTTATAAGACAAATAGGGACTAGCTTTTTGAATTATGGTTACTTTATTGCACATTTGGGTTCAGAGACAAAATTACCAACAAGCTGTTAGTTCGCAACTGTGATTACCGATTACTGCAGACTTTGTACAACCATGGTGCCACAACTGGCATAGTGATTAGCCAGTTGTGTACAAGTGAACTGAACTAGTAGGGTGGAAGTAAGTAAGCAGGGGTAAATATGGCCATAGCTCCTGTTCATTGGTGCAAGGACACATAGACACGTGTGTGTGTGAGTGTGTGCGTGTGTGTGTGTGTGTGTGTGTGTGTGTGTGACCAGAGGGCCTTTTAGTCTCGCAGTGGTGGTGCCTCATTAACATGCCAGCCTACTAGAAAAACGATCCAAATTCATCTCTTCATCAAAGTCCTTAGCAAAGTACAGAGGCAAGATGGGGAGACAGCCGGGCAAAATCAGAAGGAAATAACTGCATGTGATCTTTTTTCTAAGGGTCAAATAAATTAAATCTGACAGAAAAAATATCGAGGGAGAATTTAAAAGAGATAAAAAAGAGGGGTGGATGAGAGTGAGTGAGAGAGAGAGAGAGAGAGAGAGAGAGAGAGAGAGAGAGAGAGAGAGAGAGAGAGAGAGAGTGTGTGAGAGAGAAAACCAGAGAGGGAGAAGTGCTGCAGGATGGTCTGTGTGCCTTTAAACTGAAGTCTCAATCTCACGTAGTTTTGTTCCTTAAAAGGAAATCAGAGGGCTTAGCTGAGGCATTGCCTTGAAAGTCATGAATAAACATCAGATTGCCTTTCTGTGCATACATCATACATCACAAGAAGACACTACCTAATGGAGGAGGATTCCTCGCCCTCCGACACATGAAAAGGCAGTGAAATTACCCACCAAACCATGCAGCCGCGTGGTTCTAAAATGGACCGCTGAGGGAGAGAAAGGGAGGGGCTGAGGGGGAGGTAGAGGGAGGAGGGAGAAAAGGAATCTCTTACTAAAATGGATCCCTGTGATAACCATCTTCTCTCAGCTACAGAAAGCTGTAGCTGTTCACTGTAGCAAAAAATAATATATACTGCAATAATCATTTACAATTACAATGTGAATTTGGTTCTTTTGCATGTCTCCAGAGGCTATTTCTCAATTCCTCTACTCCCTTTGCCATCAATGAGACCCCTCCTATCATTTCTGCATGTGTTGATTCTGTTAGCACATTAACTAGTGATTGCCATTTCAGACCAGGCATTTAACAAAGTAAAAGAGTATTATTCTGGGCTCTATAGGAAATTAAATTGCATTTATCAGTGTGTCCCGGCTTGGAGAGTGAATTTGTTATGAGGGGCAGTGGGCTTCCTGCAATAAAATGTCATCTGCTAGCCAGCACAGAGCGCCCACTGATAACAGCTGCCTGGCTCACACCGTGTCACCTCCCAGAATGGACATGCTGCCGAGGCACTGCACCTGGGGAACAGGGCAGAGACAGAGAGATACACAACCAGGAGAAAGACCCAAACACACACACACACACACACACACACACACACACACACAGACATGTACAGGAGGCAAGTGAACAGTGAAATGAAGAGAAGAAATGGGTGGGAGACCCACAGACAGACAAACAGCTCAGGGTAGTTTGGATGCAATATTGCAGTATAGTTGTTGTAGGTCAGAGGTTATGATGTTATTCATCTCTGTTTATTCATTTAACCTCTATGTAAACCAGGACAACACTTAAGAACAAATTCATATTTAGGGGAGGAAATTCACTTAACCAGGAACAGGATTCTACAGCAGCTGATAAGGCAAGGCTAGGCCGCATACATTTTTACCACTGTGCTAGGTGATAAAATATATTCTAATACACACACTGTGACTCTAAAATTTTCCTATGATTTTGTTCTCACACAAGGAAATCCTTTTGTCATTAACACTACAAACACCTACAAAGTATTGCAATGAATAACCTTAACAAAATAATTTGTTAATATAATAAAAGACCACTTGATAAAAAAGAAAAGGTCTCATAAATATTCAGTTGGAAAACACTTGTGGTAATGTGTCCATGAATAATTTGTGGTGGAGGTATGGAGAACAGACTTTCATTTTGAACTCACGCATGTCCTCCATTTCCTATCTGCAAGCGTGGGTGCAACAGTATCTGTAGAAAGCCTAGGGCAACTACACTCAGGACATATCCACAGAGGATCACTTGGAAAATATCCATCAGAGGGAGATACTAATTGATGTGTGTGCATGAATCTGTGTGTGCATGTGTATGCGTGTGCATGTGGCGGGGCAGAGGGATGTACACCTAGCCAGGCGTGAGAGCAGTGTTGTGCAGCCGAGTGCAGTAATTTCTTTGATCATTTTTAATGGCCATTCTTTCATGTGGGGCTGCAGCTCGCACACAGCTCCCTGCAGGTGTCATCTCATTCCTTCAGTTGTGGGATTAGTATGCGGCAGGCAATAAAAAGCCAGGCCATTACACTGTGCGGCGCACATACATAATCTCAACACACCAGGATCATTACCTTTTCAAAGGATGATATCAGCTCACAGTCTACAGAGGGAGACAGAAAGAAAGCGATAGAAGCAGAGCGAAAGAGGGAAAGGAACGAAAAGGAGACAGAAATAAAGAGCCAGCAAAGCACCGTTGTAGTGTGGGATGGAGGGGGTTGGAGAAAGAGCTATCAATCAGCATTGCAGATAATGGCAGACAGGCAGGCAGGCAGCAGAGTATGATGGTTCAGTTCCCTCCAAAAGCCAGCGTGATATGGACTAGGTGGTACCTGTTGTGTTCTGAGATAAACCTCACAGAAATAAAGCATTCTCAACTTATAAAATTCCACAGTCCTTAGATAAAATATTTAGCCATTTCACCCTTTCCTTCTGCTCTAACTTGCATTGGGGTATGAGAAAATCTCATATATTCTGACATGGTGACAGAGAGACCAGACAGGTGCCACCCCGGAACTCCAAACTGAAACTGAATGTTAAGATTCTAAAACAGTCCATCACAGCAAAACCTCCAACTAAGCCAGCTCAGCGCTGCGAGTCAGCGAGCTGGACTCTGGAGTGCCACTCTGGCTGTGGTATAACTTCTAACAGATCATCTTCTCTACATCTCTCCACACACTGTAGACGCCAAGCACCAGTTTCCACCAGTAACTAAAAAGCTCTCCAAGAGGCCAGAGGAGTGCTCCCACTATGCCCCTCACAAACGCCTGCACTAGTGTAAGCCTAGCAGACAGGTAAAAGGTCTATAACAGCAACTAAAAAGCCATTTTCATGACATGTGAAATCTGTACAAACCAGTATGCTGTTTCATTATTAATAGTCCTCAGGAGGCCTACAGCTCTGCTGGTTGTGAAAGAAGGCTGGCTTATCTTATCCACCCCCATACTGTATCCTCCGTGGTGGTCCACTGAAACCTGGTGCAATTTACACACAGTTTTTTATCTATTCATTCAACTCCTATAACCTGTTCTCCCCTTAGCCATGAGCAGCCTCTCATAGAGAGGCTCCAGAGAAAGTGTGTACATATACGTATGTGTGCACAAATACAAATTCATGTAGTCTAACAGTTGGGAGAAGTCCAACCTGACTGCTGTTCCTGTTTCTCACTCTCACACACTAACACACACACACACACACACACACACACGCTAGGTCTGAGAGGAGACACAGTGGAATAGGGCCTTCTGCTGCTGACCCTCTGGATGGACGAAAAATACACAGACCCATACACACTAAAGTGCAGAATTTGACAGGAGCAGTGCAAATGACTGTCCATAGTTCATGTACCATTGGGAATGGCAGTTTGTATGAACCAAAGAAGGTAAAGTGATATTTCACCTTGCTTCAACATCAACACTTTTTACCTTTTACCTTCTCCATTCTTTAGTCCACAGCAAGCCTAACTCAACACCAAGTAATTAGTCCACTCAAGGGAAATGGGTAATATGATTCTTGGGCTTTGCATTCATGCAAAGCTTTTGAGCTCCGGTATACTCTCATAAGCCCATTAATCACAGAGAATCTGATAATATCAATTATTTCAGTAAACAAGAAGGCCAAGATCAAGCCCTTGCCCCTCCCTCAATCTCTGCATTAAATCAGCACACAGATGGATGTTGCAGCTAATTGGAGTAAAACGGGGCTTTGTGAGGGATAATTGAGGATTTCCATAGTGTGAGTGTGAGGCTGTGTCTGTAAGGAGAAGTACATAGCGTATTTACGAGAGGTTAAGGAGTATGTAGGCAATGCAATGAACAATGGGGGTTGACTGTTCATGAACTCATATGGAAGTATAGCTTACATGTTAAAGAGTGAAGTAATACTGCTTTGAAGTAACAACTGGAGACAAACAAAATCATTCAAATCAAATCAACTGTGCAACACACAGATTTCTTATTTCATTCAACTCACTTGTGTGTTTTGAATGTACTTAAAGGATAAGGCCAGTGTTTTTTAATGCATTGCTTACCGTCAACAAATCCTTTGAAAATAACAAAATCAGCAATGATTTTGTTTTGCCAAGTCTCGTCCTTGTAGCCGGTGCCCAATGAAGCCATGTCCCAGCAGCCATAGAACTCCATTGTATTAAAAAACGATTAAAAACACGTCAAAGAGCCATGCCGTTGTTCTGGGCAACATATTTCATCATCGCGATGCACCGGGCCAGCCAGCCGGCTGTAAACACGTTTGCGATCTCAGGAAAGTAGTTCTGTAGAACCGAAAATAGTCCCCGGCGTAATGAATTTTAATTTGATTTGGTAATAACTACAACAGCCTGACTTTTCGTGGTAACAGTTAGCAATTTTTAAAATTGAAACTATGTCTTTGTGAGCTGTATTTCAAGGTTTTTAGCTTACATTTGGAGCCAATGACTTCCAGGTTGAAGGCTAAAAACGGTACGTGGGAAGTCAGAAAGTAACGGGAGTAGAGCAATCGCATTGTTGATTTTATTATTTTCATAGGATCTGTTGACGGTAAGCAATGCATTAAAAAACACCAGCCTTATCCTTTAATATAGACAAATATACTAGCTTTCACAGCTGCGACCAAGCAAATATACTTGCTTGGTTACAGTTTATCACGGATTACGTGCTTGTTTCCTAGCAGTTTTTATAAGTTTTTAATATTTGTTTCAATCTGCTTTTTTATTCTAATTCTTGCACTTAACATAAAAGCATAAAAAAAGAAAGAAAAAAAATCTACATTTCAACGGGCATGGGCTAGTCTCAGCAATCATCCTACTTTTCACCATTAGCCTATTCCTGGGTGAAAGTGAATTCATTTGAAGTAAAAACATCTCCAAGAGATATCTGGCAGGCGTTCTGATTCCCTGGGTGCATAAGGGAGGGCTCCCACTGGTCCGATAAAAGGCCTGGGTTCCTGCAGCAAATGATGCCTTTCTCCAGACGCAAGCCTACGCTCTGCTTTTAATTGGCCTCTTCTGTAGCTGTGAACCTTAATGACTTTGTTCCTGGATTAAAAGCCTGAGAGTGTTCAGGCAAGGCAAGGGTCCTAACCTTTCCTTGGCTGCTCCCTCTCTCCCACTGTACCCCCTTATGCATCCCCCTCCCCCTTGTCTCTCTCTCTGTCAATTTTCTCCATTGTGCCTCTCTATCTCTCTCCCTTTTTCCACCAACCAAACTTCCCATTATAGTATTACATTACTGCCCAACATTTTGGTTGTGGCAGCAGAGTACCTCTGCCAACCTCCCGTCCGCAGCCACTTGACATCTCAGACTTTTGTATCTATCCATTGAATATTTTCTTTGAGGTTACAGGGTTTAAGATTCTAATATCAAAAAGTTAGAGGACTAGGCATTTAAGAATTCTTAATAATTTCTCTTGTATTCTTCTCTTCTTCCTACAATACTACCTCTCTCTTCTACACTGCTTTCTATCTTTGCACCATCGGGGATAATCTATTTAATTCTGGCAAGCGAAAAATAAAAAAGTGCAGTCATGAACAGGGTTTGACACCATAACAATACTGCAAGACTAAAATACAACTCAGTCATCAAGGATGGAGGACAGGAGAACAATCATCAAGGCTGTGTATTGTTTGTGAACTTAGCAATTTGAGTAATTCAATTAATTTGATTTTGCCACCAGGAAAATTAAACACAGGCCTCTTTGAAAATGTAGGCCTCTTTGAAAATGTCAAAGTATTAAGGCGCTGGCTGAGTCCAGAAGTGAAAGATAGTAAAGGTAGTTAGAGGTAGTAAAAGGTAGTTAGAAGGTAGCCATTACTCAAACAAAAACAATCAAAAACATCAAAAAATAGCGAATCAAATGGGTTTAGTCTACAACTTAAGTCCACTCAACTTTAAGTCTACAACGTTAATAAATAACCTTGTTGATAGGCCATATGCTAAGTTTTTTTTAATGTTTGATACACTAAGATGAAGAAAAAGTTGGTATTCTGCCATTGTACTTTTTATTCGTACACTCAGAGACAAATAAGTTTCACTTTGAAGGTTAAACCAGTCCAGCTTGCTTTATCCATCCTAAACCAGCATATACTTTTAAAGGAGGCTACAGTTCAAATGTAGAGAAAAGTGACAAGAAAACCCTCAAAGGAGACAGACCAAGGTGAAATGAATCTGACCATCCATTACAATGACTCAAGAAGGGAGATGTCTTCACTGGAAAACCTAACATAGCCCTTTTCAGAACGAGAATTTAACATAGCCCATATGTTAGGCACAGAAAAGCCAGAGAAGATTTTCAAGTTTAAAGTTTCCAGTCCTTTATTGTCAAATGTGCAGAAACGCAGGGTTATCTGTACAATGACATGCTTAGGGCGAGGTTCAGGTAAACAACGTAAACAACCAAAAGTACAGTACTAGAAAATAAAAAGAGAAATACAACAAAATTACAATAAATAAGGTTGCACAACTAGGCTACGTAAAATAAACATGCCGTTTACTATGTCAGATTTCTCAGTCACAGGAGATCAGACTGAAAGAGTGTTTGTGTATTTACTGTGTGGATGTGTGCATGTTTGTGATTTTAGTGAGCCCATGCTGTCCTTCAGAGTAGCTGTGCACCCCCACCCACCCCACCCCCAGATGCCCGGGCCTGGCCAGCTCAGAGTGCTGAGTGATAGACTAATCGATGTGCAGCCTAATCAGCCAGCTTAACTCTAATACCCCGGACAGGTCCACATCATTATCATATCAGCCTCCACACGTTTCGAGGTGACATGGAAGAGGCAAAAGATTAAAGACAATCTTGTAAAGAGGCAGCACAAGTTTTAATGTGTTGACCAACCATGGGAGGCTCTGTGGAAGCTGGCAGCAGGGAGAGGAGGCTTACAGTAAAAAGGCTAAGAGGAACAAAAAAACAGGAAAACCAGACAAAGTCTTCACGTCGAGTTGAGGCTGCCACTTTCTCTGCTTGAGGAGTGTTATGCAGATAGTGTATCAGTGGCTTTGTTGTGGTGCATGTTCTAACTGTTCTTCAAACCACTTCCAGAAGCACTGGCCCTGCAGCCAGGCCTTTGTCGGCCCATTACTGGGTGTCTATTAAAGTAAGAGTTTGTTTAACTTCAGCACACATTTGGGGGAGCTCAAGGAACCCTTATAAATCATCTATAAACTGCTTTACACAAACTGTTTACAGGCAGTAAATGACGCATAAAAGAAGAAACAGGTTTGAGGTTGAGGCTGGGGGCTTGGGGCATGTGGTAGAGTCTGCACACTTCACGCAATTATCTTTATACACACACACACACACACACACACACACACACACACAGAAATAACATGAGCTGGTGGTGATTACCACCACCGCCACAGGACAACTAGGCATCCACACTTCACAACTCACCAAAATGATGATGATGATGACACGCTCATTGTACACAAAGAAAACAAAATGTGTAATCATTTTGGTAATGTGCAAAACTGTATACTCAATCATCTGTGTAAGATGTCAACTTGGCACCAGTTAGCCACCATTTAAAAAAGAACATGTTTGAATTCAGCGAGGAAATAAGTGTGTGCTACATTTAGCATTGTCTAATCACACTGGGTATTCTCTGCCTCGAAATGTCATAACTCTCTGTATTTGTGTGTGTGTGTGTGTGTGTGTGTGTTCTTATCTTTTGTGCAGAGCTGTAATGAATGAGCAGGCTGATTAGGTTTTAGGTTTCATAATAAATGCTGTCTGTTAAAGGTCAGCCTTATTCAATTCAAAAGATGAAATCGCTCCCAGATCTTGGGAGTCAGCAACACGGACAGACAGAAAGAGGAGAAATTTGCTTTCGATAAAGACCTACATTTCCCAAAGTCCATGCTTACTTAAAAAAAAAAAAAAAAAAGATACAAAAGCACCAATTTTGTCCCCTGATCACATGTCTCAGTTCATAATTCACTGTCAATTACTGACAGTCAATTACTGTCAGTTTACAGCACAAGAACATATCGTGGAAATGCAAATGGATACCAAAGTCTACAACGTTCTGTCCATTAAATGGTCTCTTTTGGTAAATTGTAGTCTTCACAGAGGGAAACCAAAAGCTGAAACAAATCTGATCGATACATTGTTATACAATTCAGGCCAGCCCTGGATTTTGTTCAGGGGCCCTCTGGCAATAAGTTTGGACAGTCAGCCCTGTATTCATATTTATATATAAAATATTTCATTAGTGCTCCTGAGAAGGTGGTTATTCAAAACACAGCTAAGTCAAAAAGATATGGCTTATTCCCAAAAACCTTAAATTATCATACTATATAGCTATATTTTTAGGTTTAACTGTAACTAGTAGACGATTTTCTCGTTCCCAACTAGGGTTGCAAAGGGGTGGAAAATTTCCGGTAAATTTCTGGAAAGTTTCCGGTAAATTTCCATGGGAAGTTAAGCTGGGGAATTTTGGAAATATTCCAAATTGGAAACTTTCCATGGGAATTATGGGAATTATGGGAATTTATGGGAATTAATGGGAATTTATGGGAATTAACTGGGAATTGAGGGTAATTTAATGGAAAGGTATCATATCCAAGCATAAATATTTGTTTTGTTATAAGCAGACATCCATCCAAAATAATACAATTAAAACAGATTTATTTGTAGAACTTTATCAAGTGTTAAATATTTTATTGAACAATCAATTCTTTCATTGAAGAACAAAAACATGAATGTAATGATGAAAAATGAATGAAACATGAAAAAATTCATTTACCATCTATGAGGCTATGCTAGCTATAGCTTATTTGGCATCTAACTTATCAGCTAGCTATCTACTGTATGAATACATTTATATGTGATATTTGTAAGTTAAACATTAGTAATACATCAAATTTGTTAAATATATTACCACATAATATCATCAAAACTTACTTCACTTTGTGCAGTCCACAGGCTCAAATGTGTGGCTTCAATAGTCTTGTGCTCTGGGCTCAAAAGTGTGGTCCAGGATTCTAGAAATCATCTATGCATGTGATGGAGGAATGCACAGTGCCTGTAGGGGGCGTGGCCTCAACGTAGGGGGGGCGTGGCCTCAACAGCCCTGCAGGAAGCAGTGTGCTATGTGCATGTGATTGAGGAATAGCATAGATATTTAGCTGTACTTGCATGATATGTTTTAGTCGGGATTATGCTAAAATATATTTTCCCCAACTATATTTAAGTTCCCTATTAAGAGCATACCTTCAATTTAGTAAATTCCTGGTTTATTCCCGTTTATTCCCATAAATTCCCGTTAATTCCCATAAATTCCCGTTGATTCCCATGGAAAGTTTACAACTTTGAAAATTCCCGGAATTTTGCAACCCTATTCCCAACACATCTACCTAATGCAATGGTATCAAGTAAGCTGGCTCTTGCAGTTAAGTGTAGGCTTACAAGTAACAACTAGCTGATCGCAACCCTAGAGTTAGCATCATTCACCCATGCACCTAGCTAGCTAGCTTATTGGGGTATGATATGACACCAAACAAACCTAAACATGACATACAGCAAACCTTTTGCTTTGTACTTTGCTTTCTGTGCCCAACTGATATGTTCTTCTGGAGCTCAATATTATTCATATTATTGTGGACATTATATAGCATATATATATATATGCTATATAATGTCCAGTACAGTATATCATATTATCATATCATACATGTATCATATATGGTGGACATTGAGATGAAAAGATACACAGGTTGTTATTAGCCAGCCAGTACTCACTCCCCACCTCACAGCAACCCCCACCCCACCCCCTCCTCTCCCCCACTCAATCTTTAATTGTATAGATACTCCCAATAAAAGATTCTGACCAGCATGTTCCCTTCTACTCCTTTATTGAGCAGACCTGCTATTATAATGTGTTGGGTTTCCTCGCGCAAGTGATCCTGAAATTCCACCTCATCAGCCCCTTGGTATAATGATGACCTCCCACTACTGCACTAGTTAACCACAGGACTGCCTCTGGATTAGTTCCAAACGACACACTGGTAAATCACATCAGGTCATAGCAGTATACTGTATGGGCATGTTCTGTTAGAACATTGTACCTGTTTTGATCAAAAAACACAAAATATCAAAGTGTGTTCATCATCCCTGTATAACATTTAGGCAATCAATAACTAGGCCTATTAACAATTACAAGTTGAGTATTTTGACAACATTGGCACACTGTACACAGCAAATTGTCAAGGAAAGTTTGATGGCTGTATTAACTGGGTGAGAACTAACACAGATTTTTCATATATACAGTTTCATATTTCTGATATATAAATATTTATCAGGTTATTAAACAGACAGCTGTTTACTTGCTGCACATAATACTACAGAATGACTAATATCAATAATTCATAATCTGTTGATGATACAGTCAATGCATCTTCAACCTCATCCAGTATAACGCTCTCACTGTTATTTAAACCAGCTTTTTCACTAGCTCTGAACCCTTTTTCTAAACCTTTTGTCCATATCTATCCCCAAGTCCCTAGTCAGCGCCCACAATCAAGCTTCACGCCAATGCTCAACGTGACTACAAAAAAAAAAAAAAAAAAAGAATTTGAAACTTCAGAGTAATAATTAGTGTCAGAAAATGCTGCGCAGGATATTATGTATGTTGTGCATGTCACCCGCTCCTGCAACAGGCTCAGACAGCTCAGGCTCTGGTGGCAATTTGTTCAGAAAACATAACATCTAAATCCACAGCAAGAGTTCACCACACAATGCAATGGTGTTTAGTAATAACTGTTAATAACAAGATTCCAGAGCCTATAGATTGAAGTGTATGGAAGATGCAGTTAGTCAATGAGACAAAATAATAAAAAGCTTAAGAATGAAATGGGCTGCATAGGAAAGACTGACAAACAAATGATTTACGTTAAAAAAATGTTGCAGCTCAGTTGATAGGCATGTGCCCCTTTCTGCATTTTAAACTAGTTATATTGTCATCATCTTTTTTTTGCAATTGAATTGTTTTTTTCCCCACCATGTACACCTATCATATTGTTTTTTTCATGATTGTTTACTTCAGGCAGTGCACTTGGTGTCGCGATAATTTCTCCTGAAATGCAATTGAACATATCAGCAGACAGACATTAGAAAAAGAAAAAAATTGTATTCATATTAATGGAGGAGTCTCGGGTTATGTGAAGTTCTCAAGACAACTCACTGAAAACCTATCCCATGTGAATACACCTCTGGAAACGCAAATGTTGAGGGGTAATTCTCAATTTCATGGGATCCTCATGTAATGCTAAATCTGCACAAATGGAGCTTTAGAAAGGTTGGATTCAGACAGAACAGATGGAACATAATGAAGCAGGGTGAAAGAGAGTATTTGAATTTAGCGTTTTTGATGCTCTAATGAATTTCAAGTTTTTAGTGTATATTTACTTCTTCAAAGCAATGTGTGGGTAGTTTTTGGTAGCAAACCATGCGGGTCATTTCCAAATACAAAGTTCTTGTGTACATCATTTTATGTAACAACATAAAACATGGTTGGAGAATTGAGCAACAACTAAATGATTTCTAGAGTTCTATGTTGTCCACTTCCCACTGTTTTTCAAGCTACTATATAACCCCTCTTTTTGGATGGGGGCCAATTATGCTATGCCACCAAAAGGTAATGAGAATGAAATTGTTTTTATATATGCAAATATAATATGTGTAAATGGCTTGTAACCAATTTCACAAGATTCTTTTTCGATGCTGGTACTGGAAGTCTCAACCAATATTGATATCAATATCATATCGCATCTGCTCCCACCATGATTAATAAGATATTCATTCGGCCCATGAGTGGTTAGAGATATGTATTGATGCGATGTGTATTGATCACATGGTTTTTGAATGTTCAGGAAACACTAGTTTAAAAAAAAGAATAAATTGTTCTGTCAAAGTGCACTATAAAAATCCATGAACACCTGGCTGTAGATTTTCATTTTAATCTTTACCATGCTCTAACCATGGAATATAAAGGCTTATTAACTTTTTTCTCTACTAGTACCACTACTACTACTTAGGGCCTCAGACCTTTTTTGTTCAAAGTTTTCTTTATGTGTTTTACATTTTTTTATCCAGCCTACAACAGGACACAATTTTTTTAAGTTCTAAATCCATATCTCAGTAGTACACTCTCTGGTTGTGGAAATGAGTGTCACTTTCTCTTAGTCAGGAGTGTAACTCCAGGCCACCACTCCCCATCATCATTAATGTTTAAGATGGCTAACAACTGCGCTGTCAACAGCTTCCAAGATAATCGACATGTCAATCAATGGCGGGTGTGAGGCCGGCTTTTAGAGGGTCCCTGAGGTGCCTGCTTAGAGCACGCTCAGTTTAACACAGTGGCAATGGGAGAGTGTAAACAGAGAAGGATATAGACTCCAGGATTGACTGGCTGATCAATGCCATTGATCAGTTAGCCTACCTCCAGCTCTTTGTATGGGCTGCTCATTTTCGCCTCAGTCACCCGACTCTCAGGCTCCGACCTCTGGATCAAACGTTTCCTCTGCTCACTCACAAACGACCCCGCCGCAAACAACCGCAGCACGCCAACTTTGCTCTAGAGGGAGACAGAGAGGAGGGTCACAACGAACATGACCTCTGCTTAATGGATCCTTGCTAAGATATATGAAAATATAGCAGAGTTATGAAAGACATCAATAAATTAAAGGATACCACGAGAAAAGAACATGAGCAGAATATTCTTTTTTAAGCCTTTTAAAAACATATTACTTTTTTATCACGCAAGTATTTTCACTGACACATGAATGGCAGAATGTTCAAGTGAGCAAAGGTGGTGGGGGCTGATACAACAATTCATTCAAACAGGACCTATGACATGCATGATGTTCAAAGACCTCCAAATCAATGTACATTTAGCTGTGCACTATATCTTCCTACACACTTTACGCTAAAACTTCCCATCAACTTTTATTTTATCCTGTACTTTGCACTACTTTCGGATTCTTAATACTACTTACTCATTTTAATTATTGCACTATATGGCACTAAAAAATGATAGGATAGTCACTTATCATGTGGAGCTGCAATAATTAGGGGCGTTCGTGTCATGAGCGTGTGAGTAAACTGGCTGCTACCAGGAATTTGCATTGCCTCGTCTACAAAGCAAGATGTCACTGAATTTGTGGCGAGAAATGTCCCAGGATGTGAGTTTCAGAGAATTTAAACACTACTACTACTGTTATTACTTCTGTGCTAAAAAAGCACTCCACTGCCAAAATCAGGGTCTGAGTCAACTAAACTAACTTGATAAATTCCAAACATTTTACACAAAACACAGCACTGCTAGCTCAGTCTAGCCATTAATGTCATATTCGGCGGCAAAAAATATCTTTTTGTCACACACAGATTAGCTACCGCAGTTGCACGGCTGCAGCTACCTAACACCAGTTGACTGACTGACCTGAATGTGGCTCCTTCCTGATGAGCAGGTCTTGTGCCCTGGGAAAAACAGACGCCATATTCAGGTTGGATTATTGCTGTTTCACATCATCTCTTCGTCATCTCAAACCGGCACAAAACAATTTTTATCACGAAGACCTGGCCCGTCGATTGAAAACAGCGCTGTGGCGTAAAGCACTATGGAAATTGTAGTCCTTCATGGAGCTAAGGCTGTTATGTTCACAGGCTTGTACCCATGATTTACTGTTGAGTTTTTAGATTATTGAAATGAATGAAATGAAATGAATTTTCTCCTGTTAAAGTCCATTGTAGCTGCGCTGGAAATATCTCAATATGACATCACGTCATCTACATTTGGCCACTTGTCCACAGGAATAAGTGAATAAGAAAAATATAGATAAACATAGTATATTTACTTGTTGCCACAAGTAAATATACAGCAACTTAAATTAAATTAGCTTGGGAGGAGATAACACATTCGGTTACAGATGGTTTGGTTGCAGACACACCCCCTACTGGTGTACTCCCACTTAGGCGCAGTCAAGTACACAGCGAGTCACCAAAATACCAAATGGGTGCAGGACTTGTGTGCGCCTGATGAAAATGCCACTTCACCAGCATAAAGCCCCGACATTATCTATGCCATCACGAAAATGAAGCCCTTTGGGTATGCTACCTGTCACCTACCAAGGCACCTTCAGTCACAAATTGATGTTGTTCTAGAGCTAATTCTTATGCAGGGTTGTACTATCTGCAGGAGGCGTCCATCCAGTTGAGCTCGGATTAGGTTATAATTTAACATGGATGGTCACATAGGAATTATTGCTGCTCTGTCAACCGTGAGGTAGAAAATAGAGATAAATGCTCCATCAAGTCTGAGGGGTATTAGCTTTTCAAAGAGTCTTTTAGAGGTGTGGACATGGAGACAAACTAAAAGTGACAATTGCCACACCTCACTTAAACAACAAGGCAAACAGGTGGGTTTGATGGTGCCCTGATGCAAGGCCCAGTCCACCGGTTCAATCAGTGTATGGTGATTTGCTTGGCAGCACTCACTCTGTGAACTGTGGACCCTACATAAAAAGCTGCGCCCTCAAACACTAAGCTAATTTCCCCTTTCCAATATGCTGGTGGGAGTCCTTATTGTGCCTGAGAGATGAAAAAGAGAGCATTAGGTTCGCTCAGAGTGACAACATAGACATTGGAAGCATCAAAAGTTCCTTTTTTAAGTAACACTGCCGCCAGTTGAGCAAGTGAGCAGCAGTGAAGACAGAGAGAATGTGTGAGTGAAGGTTGAGGGGAGGGAATGAGGGAGGGGGAAATGAGATATGGTTAGAGAGAAAGCCGTAGGAGAAGCATGTTATCTGTAAGGCCATTTTTTAAAATCCTGCCTTCCAGCTGTGAGCAATTTTACAAAACAAATCTCCTGGCCGAGATAAAGATATTACATAGCAAGTAATGACACAAATAATAATAATAATCCAACACCAATAACAAGCCATCCACCTAGATCCAGGACAGTGGCTATCTTTGCCTCGACACAGCTCCACCAATTCCAAATTCATGATGGATTTTTATTCTTGCACCTTTCTCAAAGCATCCATTTCAGACGGGATGAAAAAGTAATATTCCAGCAATAAAGCTTGATTTACATCCTCTTCCCTGTTCCCCCTCTTCCTTTTTTTATTTGATCATTTAGCTGGGATCATATAACTGTATATCAGACACAAATGAAATCAGGTCCCATGCACATTAAGGCCATGTCTTTCTGCAGCTAACATCCCCCTGCAACCCAGCCACCCAGCTCCACAGCAAGCCAAGGGCAGAGTCCCATTCATTTTCAGGCCCATTTCCTCCTATGATTAGGCGATCAATCAATCCCAGCCTTCAATCTCATCAGGCAGACGGGATTATCTGCCCATCTTCCCCTCTCCCTCTTTCAACTCACTCCCTCCCTCACACACAGCAGCACATTAACATCAGATCAAGTATCACCCAACACAAGCAATCTGCCACATCCTCTGACCACAAACAGACAGTTTCTGATCTTACCCATCCCTCACTCATCCTTTCCATCTCCTCCAACTGGTTGTGCTCTCATGTGCAGAAGGCACCCCCCCACATACATACATGCAAACTGTAATAAGCATGCGTGCACTTACATTTCTGATAACATCCTGCAGATCCAAGCAGACTGAGAGAGTGTACATTCAAGCTAAATCAGTCTTGACAAGGCTTTTATTCACATTGTACCTCAACTTGAAATGGAATGAATGGCATTATTCACCACCCCCGGATCATTACTGTGCTGCTAAGAAATAGTTATAAAAGACAATATCTTTAGTTAAAAAAAAAAAAAAAAAGAGAGACCAGTCGTTCAACCTAATGAATGTGATACCCTGCACTGTTTCATTCTATTATTAGTCAAATCTGCCAACTAGGTGTATTTTCATACATTTATCTTCAAATTTTTACTTCTATTAATGACACAGAACCCCCATAAGCCGAACAAATTACAATGTACTTACAATGCACTGGGGACCACAGCCTGGTGTGTGTGAGGTAACCTGACTCTATAAAAGTCCGGTATTAGAGCCTGGGTTGTAGAACAAAGGTGGCCAAAGGTGCGCCAAATTTTAAAACGTGCTGCTGCATCTTGTTTCCAAACCCTTTACAGAGGCTAAACTGTCACTTCTAAACACCAGAATTCCATGACATTGTTGTGGCTTTTTAGCGTGTTCCACTCACTAGTGTGTGGGCATGGGCAGATAAACAGCTTAGATGTCCATGGCCTCTCCATCCACCCATACTTCCACTGAGATACTGAACTGGAGAGAAGAGAACATCAGGCTTCAGTCACAGTTTACTCACACATAAAAGGAACCGGGTGTAAGGTAGGTTTTTGTTTATTTTTTAGACCACTAATTCTCAAATGATGGATAGGGGATTTGCCCATCAGGCCCACATGCACTAGTGGGGATCCACCAGTTGGGTTTCAATGAGCCTTTGATCTATGTCCAGACTAAATTCAATTAATTTGGGTCCCAGGCTGATGACCATTATTTAACACACAACTTGAAGAAAATGTGTTGAGGTGGACTAGTACACTTGTCAGGAAAACCATTCATCTGTTGTTATTGGAAAGATACGCTACACTGAGTAGAATCTCACCCAAAAGATTGGGTCCAGAGAATACTGTTTCAAGCAGAAAAGGTAATTCATATTTGCAAATGCTTACCTTTCTGGGCTCAAATTGGCTTTGAATTAACTTTGTATTATAATCACTATCAATTAGTGAACATAATCTAGGCTTCTATTATGTATTGTACCGTAAAAATGGCCTAGCACTGTATGGGAAGGCAGGGAAAAATTCTGATATGCTGTTCTAGTTAGAACCTTCCCCTACTTTAATTAATCCTACCTGATCACTGAGCACTGTCTGTTAGGGACAGTGAAGATCAAAACAGATTTCTTTAAACCAGGGATAAATGCCATAGAGTTCTGCAAATCTAGTGAGGCTGCTCCATGGAGGAGAGGATACAGGGGAGGAGCTGGTGGACCTGGTGTCTCAAAGAGACATAGCCAGCACACTAAAACTTTCATCAGCCATCATCAAGCAATGTCCAGAAGGTACACAGACACCTGCTCCAAGCCACTGTCAATCCCACAGCTAACCCTACAGCCACTAACATGACATGCAGAGTGAGAAAGGCTTGGGATCTGCTCATCCTCATCATTTTCATTATTCTTTGGCACAGATGAATATGAAAAAATAGCATATCGTGAAATGTTGAGGAGGAACAAATGAATTAGTAATAAACTTACAGGCACTAAGAGCACACACAGGTAAAGGAAATTACTTTTTATGTCATCACAAATATTTAATTCTAGTTTTTCTGATAAGCACCGGCTAAAAGGACATTTTCCTTACAGCTAGATATTTAATGAATTCCACTTAATGGCAAAAAGCTTTTTGATGTAGAGATGCTAATTCTCCTAACAACACTGATGAAACTGTCATGCCTCCATGGCACAATACCTTTTAGTGGCCATGTGCTGGGTTAATAAAGTTTCAAGTCTGTAAAACACAGCATTTCCCCCCATGCCCTTGTCAGACTGAGTGAGTTACTCTTCTTAGTCACCAGCACTTCTAATCCATATAAAGGTTGTATCTCTTAGTATCTGTATCAGAATCAAAACACTTCATGGTTTATCAAACAAAGATGGTGCAGAGCTACAGAAGGACTCCTCCATTGTGTGATGCATCAGTGAGGGCAAGGAGGAAGAGTATAGGGGTCTGGTGGAGAGCTTCAACGGGTGGTGCAAGCAAAAACATCTGCAGCTCAGCATCAATAAGACAAAACAACAACTGGTAGTGGATTTCTGATGGAGAAGCCACTGACAGCTGTTACAAACCAGGGTGAGCAGGTGGAGATGGTGCAGAACTAGTACCTGGGGGTCAACTACAAACTGAACTCTGAATCTGAAAACATGGAGACACTGCACGGACACTGCACATGGGATAAACAGTCTGGTTAAAAAGGCTTACTTTGACATGTAGAAGAGTGGGGGATGAGGACTAAACTGAACTCCATCCTAGACAAAATCTCCCACCTCCTCCATGGTGAGCTGATGCAGCTATGGAGCACCTTCAGCATGCACCACATCACCCTAAGGAGCAGCACAAAGCGCTTAAGGTGCTCTTAGTATGTGGCAACAGCCATCAGCCATCAGGCACCCACCAGGCTGGGTGCCTGCACTGTCTAGAGCAGGGCTGGAGAGTCTGTAGGGTTTAATTCCAACCAGTCACTACACAAGGTGATTTCAATGATTAGTTCCCCCTCTCTGGTTGAAGGTGTGTCAGGGAAATCATCTGGTGTAGTGTTTGGATGAAATGAAAATGTAAATACTGTCACCCCTCCATGGCACTTAGTTGCCTATCCTTGCCCTTGCCTATCCTAGATCACTAACCTATTCTAGAGTCACATTCCAATGCTCTGGACTAATCTCTACAACAGTTGTTTGCATAGTTTTTGATCTGTACATATTAGAGCTTTGCTAAGAAATTGATACAGCTGAGAATCACATTTCTTTTATGATGCTGTATTGATTCCCCAGCGCTTCATAATCGATACATTATTTATTATTCACAGGCTTTGTGCGAAAAGTACATCTCATTATAAATTGACCCACATATTTATATAAACCCCTTTTGCTTTATTCTTACTTTTATTGTATTTTTCTTTGCTGTAATCTACACACCAGTCATTAAAGTCTTATCCACGTAAATTACAAAGATGTTGGAACAATGTGTATTAAAATGTTTTTGTATGGTACTGTAATTGCAGGAATTCAATTCCAATAACATTGTGGCAACAATAATCAGTTGGCTGACCAGTTGTGTTTTTCTTCCTTTTTAATCAGTTTTCACACACTTTGGAGAGCACCTGATCAACTTTTTAATCAGTTTTCACACACTTTAGAGAGCACCTGATCAACTAAAGGTGAGTTTGTCCAGTCTGCCCATGTGAACTTACCTGTGGAGTCTCCGCCTGGTTCCCACATGACCGGTCATTATGCTGGGGACCCTCCTGGTAGACTGTCTGTAACTCCGCCAGGATGTTTTGCATCTCATCTGGTCATTGAGTAACTCCAGGGTACCACTGATGTCCTAAATCAACCTATTCTATCAATAGAAACACAAGTTTCCATCAACACCCCACTCACCTAAACATCAAGACACAAAGACACACACACACACACCGATCATCTCATCAGCAAAACTGACAAATCACCACTATCAATAAATCAAGTGCAGTGTGTGCTATCAACATTCATTTTCATGTAGAAAAACATAATGACTGTATGCTATTCACATTGCAGTAGCAGTATCATTGTCGGACTGAGTTAGCCAATGTGATGCTTAGATGCTCTCAGAGGGACTCTACACTGTCCAGAGAAGCTGAATCCTCTGCAATAAATGGCTTTAATAACACACCTGAATCCTCGGGTGCACTAAGCCCTTGTTCTACACATGTCATCATTTTTAATTATGTGCCGGGACCTACCAAGAGCTCCTTACTTTGAAATGCTATGCTTGGTATATCCCCTTTACCAGTAGCAATTAATCTTGGGCGTAGCACACTTTTTCTTAGAAGACCATAAACCAAGCTACAAACCTACAAACTAAAATTCAGACAGTTAATTTAGCTCTGCTTATGGGCATTCCTGTGTGTGTGTGTGTGTGTGTGTGTGTGTGTGTGCTTTTGTGTTGGGGGGGGAGTGAAAAAAAAAAAAATCAGTTTGGCTACATCATATCCTCTTGCAGAGTAGCCTTGACCTGCTGGATGATCTTGATAGTGCTGCCGCCCATTTAATTCATATGGATGTTTACACCAACACCCCCCAGTATGCCTTATCTCGGTGTGGACCAAGTAATATTTGGGATTGGATTAGAGTGATCCCGCTGAGAGAGAGGATGGTACAGACAGATAGACAGGAAGGTGTACAGAGCAACAGAAATGGTGCTGCCACCAGCATATCAGCCTTTAACCTTGAAAAGTCTAAAAGCATTATATGGAGCCTATGAGCTGAGCCCACTTCTTACAAATGAAGTGCCAGTGACACACATATTGTGATAATAACAAATCATTGTCAATGGATGCAAAAATAGTGATACACCAGGTGTAGCTAATAACTGATAAAGACAAAAAATAGGCCTAGATCTGTAAGGAAAGCTCAAATCCTGTGTATTAGTAAAATGTAATGAAAGCTCAAAAATGCAGGATGAAAAATACAACTTGGTGGCCAATCTAACTATTATGTCTGTGCTATAGAAATGTTGAAGCATGAATAAAATAGAAATAAAAATTGTCATACATACATACACACACAATAGCCACCTTCAGATGTACTTTGGCTTCCCCTTTTCATTTTAACTTTTACTTCCCAAAATGTTTCAGAGGTCTTCATCAACTTTGTTTCATGTTAAACCTTCAATAAGATAATATTACATTTTGCTAATGATTGCATGGCTATAATCAGAGAACCAAACCATGCATTCCTGTTTTCCATGTTTCTTACACTACTCCAACAACTCCAAATTAAGCTAAAAGAAACAGGCCTCAAGTCATACTTAAAAGGATAATACCAGTGTTTTTCTAGGTTTGTGCCAATCGTCTAGGTTGCCCCTCTCTTTTATATTCCTGATCTGCACACAGTCACCAAGCCTGAGAAGAAGCCATTTGCTGCCATTCATTTTTGTACAGTATGAAACACAACTTCCACAGATTTTAAAATTGCCAAGCTAGATTTATAATTTGTTACAGGTTGTCAAAGCAGTAAATGGGCTATAACTCTAAATATTCTCCTTTAATAATGATCTGAGTGAAATAGACAACATGAATTTAACCATGAATTATGTGAACCACTAACTGTAATCTGTCAGGCCCCAGAACAACAGCAAATCTAAATACATTGATTACCTAATGATTGCACACATTTCATGTTGAAAGTAGGGATTTTAACATTTCATGACTACATGTCCTTGTAAATTAAAGGTTTCAATGTTTTGATGTTTGTTATTATTTGTGCATATCACTGGTGCTGACGGATTAAATACCTGATGACAGAGACGGAAAACTTAAGCAGGCCTAATAAGGGACAACTGCAATAGGCTGACCAGTGCAAACTATATAGACCTAGCCGATCACTCATGCAAATGCACAGTCTAATCAAACATGGGAGCATGACATCATGTCATCACAGCACAGGTCTATAACTCACCTGTGCCTATAACCTTCCAAAATGATAAACAGGCCAACAGGCCAATGCATATTAGTAAGAAAAAAGTACTGCAAATGTATCCTCTAAATCAGTTAATGTAGGCAATTTCCCTTTTTCTAAGAACATTGTGAATAGAATTGAATGTTGTATTTTGTAGTCTAGCATTTCTGCTCCTATTAAAAATGTGGGCTATTAGGCTTTATTTGTATTATCAAATAAGAAAAATTTTAAATAGATAAGAAAATTGTTGAGAGGAATAGGAACTGTCATTGGTGTCAATACAATCCTATTGATGCCCATTCCTCAGTACATCTCTTCAGAAACGAGAATCTACTGACACATAGAAACAGCAATGAACAGTAGAAATACCACAATGAAGGTGTGGGGCTGACAACAAATTAAAATACCCACACATTTCAGAAAAAAAGTTGGTGCTTCTTAATTTGTTAATGCTCTTAACTTTTTTAGATGGCTAGTGCCAGTGCTTCCAAGTAAAAAGGTAGACCTCTATTAAGCATCTTAAAATTAGTATAAATGAGAATAACCTTGCACCGCTGCACTCTAGTGATCAGAAAAAATGTTGGCTCTAATTTATTAGAGTAGTGGCTGTTCAAACACAGCATGCTATTGTGCTGGCTTTTTGGTCCAGTATTTGGGTAGTCAAACCTTGCTCATAAACATGTCTATTCATTAATTTTGGTCATCTTTTAGCAGTGTTGCTCATACCAGTACTGAAAAAGTACCGCAGTACCATGTTTGAGAGATGGTACTACTGTTTTTCCAGAACCAGTACTTTATTTTGTAGCATTTCACATACTTATACTAATGTCAGCTTGCATGAAATGCATGCAAAATTAAAAGTGTATATGTAAATTAAATTACTAGGTTTTTACAATTTGCATGTGTAATTTCATTTACAAACATAATTATAGTTTCCATACATTTTTACCATAAAATCGTGCTCCAGATGACTTTACATAATCATACGTTTTATTCTGAGGACTGCACTATTTTACTGCAACTGTGGCATGCAAGAAAAGGCAAAGTTGTGCATCAGCACAATATAGGCCTATCCTAGAAAAACTTTTGTTGTTTCAGTTCCCTCCTCCAAAATTACAATCATTGTTTTATTTGGGGTTTTTTGTGGTCCAATTATTGTATTTAAGCAATTTTATGTGTTTAGTGTGATACTTTATAGGCTATATACATAAAAAACTTAATACTTGGTCTGATATTGGCACTGAAGTCAAATTCTTGCTATCTTGACAACAATACCTTGAAGATGTAACCCCCAGAACAGAAATCATTAGAAAACAAGAGGGACTCACAGCAGGTATGGTCCTGTTACATCTCGACACCAACACTTACAGGGGTTTGATTCCCATTGGGGCCACTCATGCTAAAAATGAATGCGCTCACTTAAAGATGCTTTGGAAAAAGGCATTCAAACGCGTGCTATGTTATGGTAATGAACAGATCCTATATGCCACTCTAAGAAAGTAGGATGACACATTCCTCCCTTTCTACCATGATAAATGAGTGCTTTCTGCAAGTAAGAAAGAGAAAATATAGTAGATAATATTTTTCTATAGTTACAGTTGGTGTGAAAGGCAATGAGGGAGGAGGCCCTTTTCGCTGACTCGAAATGCTTCCCAGCAAAACGTCTGTGCACAATCCTGAAAGCAAGCATAAGAAGACCATTATCAGCAAGCTGTTTTGAGCATCCTAGTGCAAATTATGGTGGAACCAGGCGGGGCTCTGGCCCTTTAAAGTAGATATGCGCATACGCCTTCACCCTAAATTGAGGAAATATGGATTTCGTGTTACTATTCACACGCTCTCTCCCTCTTTCTTTCACACACACAAACACATATATCCACACTCACACTTCGTAACGTCAGAGACAGTAGCGTAAATGGACTTTGGTAACGTTATCCCCCTATCAAAGATGTCAGATATTAAACACAATGGCGGTCGAGACCAATGAGGTTTTGTAGTCGCCACCAAGGCGGTTTTGTCGCCACAAGACATATGGGTAACGCTAACTCGTCAAAACACATTTAGGTCCAGTAAGGTCTAGCTGTCTATCTTCACGTTTCCTAACTTACCTAGGTTTCAGTCTGGGATTGGTCAAGTAGGATTCTCAATAGCTACATTTTTTATCCGACTGGTTGATAGACTAATGTTTAGGCAAACTTCCTTTCCCTGCTGGGTGGATTAAGTTAGGCTGTTCGTTGGCTTCGTCAAACATATTGATTAGATTAGACTAACTAGACATATTGCCAACAGGTTGTTCATCCCCTCCCTCCATGTTCCACCACGGCTCTACCCGCCGGGATCATTACATCTCGCGCTTCAGTTGCACACTCAACAACCTATCAGGAAGAGTATTTCCTCCCCACGTCGTTTTTATAACCAATCAAATTGTAGATTTCGCCAATAGGAGGGGGGTCCCATAGACATATATACAGGGGGTCCAGTATAGTTCAGGGAAGTGAAAGTCACAGAATGATTTCCATGGAAACTTGAAAGCACAGCACAACCGATCATGTGCAGTGCTTTATATTTGATGGGTGAACTGCAGGGTGAGGCAGGCTGTCAAAGGTTGACTGCGGATTGAAGATGGATGTTTTTATTCAACTTTTCACGGTCATCATCACTGCAGAACTAGATGCCCAGAATTATTGTGCAATTTAATACAAGCAGTGAGCTTAGGCGATGACAAATAGTTTACTAGTTTTGGATTTTGATGCATGTACATCAAATGTACATGTGCAGATAAATGTTTTATTGATGCACATAAAATTACATATACATATATATAAAATATCTATAGATATAGATATATAGATATACTATAGTTGTAGTTCAATGATATCCCAATGATACCCTAAAATCTGGATCTTAGTGCTCACATTATGCTGTCCTACCTTGGCTTTATATAGCCTGTACTACAGTGGCCGAGAGAGCTCAATGCACTGCAACTTAAGAAAACATATGCAAACAGACAAAACACAAGCAAATCAAGAAAACATCTTCATCAAATTGACAATGCATGCGCTGCAAACACACAACACAACCAAATAGACAAACGCGCTGCAAATACACACAACACATTGAACACAACCAAATAGACAAACGTGCTGCAAATACTCACAACACAACCAAATACAGAAATGCACTGCAAGTAGCACAGATGACAACGGATCTGTTTCCAGGGGACACAAAAACGTGAGGCTAAGGCTAGGTTAACACCAGATATCTGCAATAATATCTGAATCATTCGATCACGATGTTAAAATAAACCAAGAAAACTTACATTTTAGCTCATTTTCCAACACCAC
>NW_027280197.1:0-44470 GCF_046629955.1 Centroberyx affinis | reverse complement strand
CTCATTGTTTTGAGAAAGTTTCTCGTTATAATGACTTACAGGATCTTTTTTTTTTCACCACACTGGCGGAAATGGGCTTCCATACCAGGGTGGGGGAAAAAATGTAACAAATAAATAAATAAATAAATGAGTTCTTAATGTATATTGTATTTCATTGCACCTGTTAAATGAATAAATACAATTATGGGGAAAAAAAGTACAAGTTCACAGAAAAAGCTACACAATTGCAGTAATGTGGGTAAATGTAGTTGGTAACTTCCAGCACTGGTCATGTTGCAGGGCTGCTGAGCTCAGGACACAACATGCCGGGGTAACAAGGCTCCCAGACAGATATGAGCGAGGGATTCTCCCAGAGGAGGAGCTCTTAGCAGCCTAACAAGCCTCCCAGCCACCGCTGTGAGATACGTAGCTGCTGCTTCATTTCACCAATAATTGGGATCTTGCTTCTGTCTGCCATCCACTGCCAATAAGAGCCATGCTACAGTTAATAAAGGCAGGGCTCTCTAGTGTGTGTGTGTGTGTGTGTGTGTGTGTGCCTGCATTCATGTTCCTCTCCACCTTATGTTGACTATATGTGTGTGTGTTGTGTGTGTGTGTGTGCATGAACATGTCTGTGCATGTTGGTGTTCTGTTAGCGGTAAGGCTGTTGAGTGTTGGTGTGGCAGGTTAGGCTTCAGATGGGAATGGCTGCCTTTACAAGCAGCTGAAGGCAGTTGCCTGGGTCATTCACAACCAAACACACACACACACACACACACACCACACTCTGTCTTCTCATTCATCACTATTATGTAGCCAGTGTCCTGGCAGTCGTACAAGAAGAAGAAAGTCGATAAATAGCGTCCTCCTTATTCAACAAAACCTAGAATCCAGAAGATGCGGTTCCCACATAAATTCTTCCACATCCTTTCTGTTGAAAAATATAATGCGTTTCCCATTGCTTGATGTCATGTGTCTTGAGTTGTGTCATTTTACAACCAGCCTACTGTATGGATGAAAGCAGGCGCTGGTGAAAGAGGCTTGACAGGACTTGTTGGTGATGTATTGCTTACTCAGGTATTTGCATTTTAACACATGCAATCCCTTCCATCTGCCTTATGGCACTCTGGGCAAATAAGAAGATAATCTACAGAGCACTAAATCCAATGAAAGCACTTGATGAGGGAAGGTGTAAAGTTATAGGCAAAGCCCACCCATTGAAGACAGATGAATTCCATGCATGTACAGAAGTGTATGGAAATAATTCTCTCTTTCCCTCCATGTTTTTTTAACATACATCGGTAACACATTACAATAAGGGTCACTAAGTTAAGGGTTAGTAATGCTTAATAACTGCTAACCACCGCTAAATAATGCTAACCCTTAATTAACAGTTGTCTGGTAATCATTTACTAATCATTCACTAATCATCATACATTATTTCATAGTCATCTTTATAAACTAATAATGTATAAATTAATACCTTAGTTAACACGAACACCATTAGTAAATTACACATTAGTTAACTGTTAATTAAGGGTTATTTAATGCTTATTAAGCATTAACTAACCCTTAACTTAGTGACCCTTATTGTAAAGTGTTACCAATACATCATTAAAGAGAAAAATGAACATTTAGAAGACCAAAAGTCAACTGATAGTGAATACACTGTAAATGCAATTACCCCAACTTTTGTTTTGGTAGATGTTTGGCAGCTAGCAAGCGAACTCCTGAGGGATGAAACCGACCTTGAATTTGAATGCCCAAAGTAGAAATGCCAGTTTAGCTGTCTGTGAAAAATAGCTGTAACTCAATCCACCTCTGATAGTTGAATCAGATTGCCCAAGTTGACTTTTCCCCCCGTTTTCACCCCGTTTTCCCCCGTTGTCTCGGCTGTCGCCTAACCTGACAAGTTCAGTGTACAGTGATGAATTGGGCCTTGTGGCCCCTGACCATTCCACTAAGATTAAAAACAAACTTTTGCCTCAGTTGACTGGGGGTCATTATGGGGATAAACTTTCTATAGCGCTACATTTTCTTTTGGATTTGAGGCAGAGGAGTGACCGAGTCAGCTTTGCTCGAGTCCCAAGTCAGTCTCAAGTCTTGAGGCACAAGTCTCAAGTCAAGTCCCAAGTCTAAATGTAGATTACCAAGTCAAGTCCATGTCATTAATGTCAAGTCTCAAGTCTAAATGTAGAACAGCAAGTCAAGTCAAGAGTTCAGTATCAAATTAAAGAAAACAAAATGGTTAAAAACTTGGTAAGAGCATCGTTTGATTTCTATAATCAGTTTCAACTTCAATAAATTCAATCATTCCATACAAATTCAGAAAACAGAATTTAAATTCATTCATTCAAGTCATTTACACAAACACAAGATCTCAAGTCACGACATTAGAAACCTTTTCAAGTCATCAAAGTACAAGTCAGAGTCAAGTCCCAAGTCACCAGAACCCAAGTCAAGTCCAGTCTCAAGTCTTCTCTTCATGCATCAAGTCAAGTCTCAAGCAAGATATGTGTAAATGATGACATGGAAAATTAGCTAACAAGGTGAAATTTGTTTTTTCTTTTAACTGTGACTTTAAGAGAACTTTAAAGATGCATTCAGTATTGGCATTCATTTGTAGGCTGTTCCCAAACCTTCAAGACACTACCATACATTTGGCATTTAATAGTGCCTATTGCTGTCATAAAGGTTGAAATAGAATATTGCAGATGAGTCAGAAGCACCTGTAGAGCTGCTGTAGGCTTGTTGTTTGTCCCTGTTCCAGCTTCGATCCTATTCAGGAAAATATCACCCTGCATTTTTTCTCAGCAAGTCATTTGTCATGTTGCATCATTTTTATTGGTGAACTGTAAATACATTCTAAAGTAGCAGCTTTTAATTGTGAGCCAAAAACATGACTTTTAAAGTTGTTTTACTCACTTGAGCCTGTAGTCTTATTCTTATCTGAGACTAAATGACACTACACTTACACTGCAAATGATAATTTGTAGTGGTAGTGTAGTGTCATTTAGTCTCATATTCAGTCTTCAAATCTTATTTTCCTTAAATCAAGAGAAAAATTCTGCCAGTGGGGTGAGACAACTCCGCTTCACTTGTTTCAGGAGGGTTTTTTTTAGAAATTAGTGTCAATATCTTGAAACAAGTCAGAAAAAAAGAATATCACTGCACTACTATCAAGAAAATGAAACTTGATTCTACAAAATTCTTGAAACAAGTTGATTTGTATTGGAAACTAGTGAAATTATCTGAGCCCACCGGCAGATTTTTTCACTTGTTTTAAGAAAATTATGATTTTTAGGACTCAATAATAAATTACTTGTTAAGATGGCGATTTCTTGCAGTGTAGTCCTCCCTGCTATACAGGCTTGAACTGGATTAAGTTTACAAGGAGGAAGAAAAGCAACTATGTGATTAATCCTTTGTTGAATCTTATTTTGTTAATATAACCATAACACATCCATTCCAAATGAGTTGGACCCAGGGTAAAATATTTAGGTCTATTATTATATAACACTCATCTAGCACAACTCCTCCCCAAAACACAACCAGAGTGATCTATTTTGGAGAGAATGACCTAGCAGTAATAACATAACAATGTAAAATTAGCTACAACATGCGTTCATATTTGATGGCATATTGTTTCTCCATATTTTATTTCAAAAAAAACAAGCTGTAAATGAAAAAATGAGTGAATCAAGAGTTAAAATTGAAGAGTTAAGATATCAATCCTACAGTTTACTACATTTGCAGTTAACAGGTTGACTCCTGTTACTTTTGTTGCTGCAATGGCCTATTTCCCCACGGGGATCAATAAAGTTTCATCTAATCTTGTCATTTTAAACCCAAATTAGCCATTTAGCTGGGTGCTTTGTGAGGCAGAAACTTAATCCATTTAAATAAGTTGTCAAAATCAATGTCCCTGTTTTTGCTGTCTTGATTTGATGGTCACAAAGTGATTATTGAAATCACACTCATAATAGTCGGTTTATTGCCATGTATATTTCTCCTAGACGCGCTGCCAGGTTGGTAGCTGATTTTGTGGCGTCTGCCTCTGAATGATTTAGGCTGTACTGCCCTCTTGTGGTAGAGAGGATGCCTGTTATTTTACAACTAACCTGGCTTTGGCTCAAGTTATACTGTACATAACCCATACATTAAAGGCAGTTTCCTATAAATACACATTGAGTGGAATTATTCAATTAAAAAGCTTTATTTATACAGGAATGAGCCAAACCCACTGGGAGCATTTAAAAAGTTACCAAAGGTAAAATGCTAAATAAATGCAATAAATGACAGGATAGAGAACAGGAGAGCGATGGCATTACAGAAAACAACATGTTAAATAGAAGCAGCATAGTATGTTTGATTAAAATGAACTGTCTAATAAAGCAAGATTTTGGCGCATGATGTTTTGAAAATCTGCTTTTAAAAACTCATTTCTGGTGAGTTTTGTCCAGTGATATCTACATACCCTCTCAACTGTATATGCACTCTATGATACTATCCCATCTTCCCCACTGTGTCACAACTTGGTCTCAGGCAAGTTATACAACAATGCAACCACTTCATAAAATCTATAAACAGACATTGAAGGTACTGGACAAAAAAACCCAATTCCTATCCTCATTGCAATATTATCAAGAAGTATAATCTACTGAAATTTGAAAATTTTCTGTTTATGGCTAATGTCTGTTTACTGTACAAGATCTTCCATGGCCTTGCCCCACCACCGCTTAAACAATTTGTAACACATTCTAACACTGGTACAATATCAACAAGATCCTCCGCAAGAGGAGACTAGTATGTAAAATTTCGGTCCGACTAGTACCAGAGCGTGCAGTACGTTTAGGAACTTTAAATTTTGTATTAAAAAATGGTTGAAAGGAAAACAGTCCTGCAGCCATTAGTTACTGTATGTAATGACCCCATGCAATGATATGATTTCTACTTATTGCTTGTGTGTGTGTGTGTGTGTGCGTGGGTGAGTGTGTGTGGTATGAAATGGATTGATGATGTATGTGATCGAAATGTTTTATCTCATTTATTTGATTCTGTTTTTCTTTTTTTTTTGTAATCTTTGCATTCTAGATTCAGCCTAGGGACTATGGATGGAAATTAGCTTACAGCTATATCTGGCACAATATATTTATTGAGCATTGTCCCTGTCAAATAAAGAAATAAAATTAAAAAAAATAAAAATAAAATAGGGAGAAAATGCAATATACTTGCCTTTCTGCCCGACCTTAATATGTAATCCAATGTAAAAATTACAGGTATAAAATGCAGTGCAATATGAAATTGAACAACTTTGAAATATCAATTAGGATCCTACCAAGGTAGTTTAGAAATCACTCAATGAGTAGATAGTTAGGAAATCATTCAATCAGTATTAGTATCTCTAAATGATGTCACTTGCTTTATATAAAATGACTAATGTTGGTAATCAGTAATTGAAATTTCCACTTTCATCCACAAAATGCACTGTTCTATCAAAGAGTCAATGCTCAACTCTTCTGCCTTAAGAATTCCAGGTGAATCTGCACTGGGCTGCTGAAAATGAAGAGGCATTTTGAGAATCACTTTATTCATAGTTTTGAAAATTATGTCTCAGAACAAAAGCATACAGTTAATGGTGTGAGAATTAGACGTGTGACATAGATGTAGACCTATAGGTTTAAAATTGTATTTCCAGGCCCTAATAGTTGCCTCTCACAGCAGTTTGGTGTCATTTTTTATTTGTTTTTTTATCTGAAGGATATACAGACATTTTTTTCTGCACATAATGTCTTATGATTTTATGTGTGGCCTTAAAAATCACTACTGACCAATGTAAACTCTTGATGAAAGGTAAAGCAAGTGTGCCAGGTTTGAATATTATAGTGGAAATACTGTTACACTGCAAAAACTGACAGACTTGTTCAGTTATTTTTTATCTTGTATCCAGACTTATCAAGCTTATTTTCAAATTTTTTTTAGTGAAATCATCTTACCGCACTGGCAGATAATTTTACCAGTTTCAACAAATTTTATTTTTTTTCAGGAGAATGTAACTTTTTTCAGGACATTAACTTGGTAAAAGTGAAATTGTCTTGGAGAAAGTTTCTTGTTTCAAGATTTTCTTCATGGTTTTATGATGATTTCTTGAAACAAGTCATATTTTTTTTCATTTTTTTTGTTGTTGTTTGTTTTCTTTCTTTATCCTTTACTCTGCTTTTCTTTTTGGTTTCTTTTAATATTCTTTTACTTATTTTCTACTTTTCCCCCTATTTATTTAACAGTATTACTTTACCTATTGATTTGTTTATATTGTTTTGTTCTTTCTAAACTTTTTTTGGGTTTCATTACACTATATTGTAATTATGTATGATTGTTATTAAGGGAGACACTCCATAAGCCCCTCTGGGTTTCTTGGTCTTCCTTGCCCATGCTCTTTATGATGTTGGTATACATTATGGATATTTTGTTTGAATTACTCTTTTGTGCTACATAAAATAAAAAAATATTGGCATGAATCAAGTGAAATTTACTGAAACTAGCGTGATTATCTGCCAGTGCAGTGAGATAATTTGACTAAAAAATATCACAAACTATAAGCTTGATAGGTCTGGAAACAGGTTAAAATCACTGGACAGCTTGTCATTTTTTGCAGTGTATAAATGCCTTTCAGACGTGTTTATCTTAACACTCCCATTAGCAATGTGTATTATTCTAGTATTCTATAGATCCTGCAAAGGCACTTGATACTTCAGAGAAAAAAATAATAAACCCACAAATTATGCAATATGCGATTAAAGTAGTTTTAATTTTCCAATCTCTCTCTCTCCTCTGTGTGTGACAGAGTTGCAAATGTATTGCCTATTATAGTATTGAATTTTCGTTTCCATAACTATTTTGTTTGTGTATCTTGTAATTTTTTTTTTCTTAAAGTGTTTCCCAATGTTGTTGTCCCTTCACCTAAGTGAGAGTTCAAATCTGTTCAAAAGAATAGTATTTTTAACACCACTTCTATTTTGTAATAGATGTATCCTAAATGTGGGTGTGCTTGTTAGTATTTGTTGCAGTGAATCTGAAGCAAAGATACAAGATCTACATATACAAGAATGAAAACAGCACAAAAAAACAGCACAATTAAACCATTTGTTAGGGGCAAAGACTTATTTTTTTATGATTATTATTTTGTCCTCATGAAGCTCACACTGCAGATCTTAGTGCTGAGTTCTGATTTTTTGCTCAGATGTGAAATTTTGGTGGGGAAAATCTGGAACTTTCAACAGCAGTGTAAACCGAGTCTGTTACTCCTCAGCATGGGGAAAGTAACAATGGAGGGCTTTCCTCAGTCTGGAGAGGAATCGCCGCAACTTTTTAACTGGTCTGAACTCTGCAAGTTAAGCAAGTTTAGTGAAATGATCACGCTTCACTCAACAGTAGGAAATATAATATGAATCAGAAATAATACACCTGTACAGATCAAACTTGGACTTCCTTTGTATCTTACTTTTTTCCTTGACCTCAGTGGGGATAGCGGTCGAAGCCTCAGCAGCCGGGTCAGAGGGAGTGGAAGCCCCGTCGGCCAGAACAGTGGCAGTCATCATAGTAGTCGTAGTAGTAGTCTTGTGAACCGGGACAGAGGTAGTAGATGCCTTGTCAACCGGGTCAGTGTTCGTGGAAGTCATATCAACCGGGACAGAGGAGGTAAACGCCTTTAGAACTGGGTCAGTGTTCGTTGAAGTCATATCAACCGGGACAGAGGAGGTAGACGCCTTTAGAACTGGGTCAGTGTTCGTGGAAGTCATATCAACCGGGACAGAGGAGGTAGACGCCTTATCAACCGGGACAGTGTTCATGGAAGTCATATCAACCGGGACAGAGGAGGTAGACGCCTTGTCAACCGGGTCAGTGTTCGTGGAAGTCACATCAACCGGGACAGAGGAGGTAGACACCTTTAGAACTGGGTCAGTGTTTGTGGAAGTCACATCAACCGGGACAGAGGAGGTAGACGCTTTGTCAACCGGGTCAGTGTTCGAGGAAGTCATATCAACCGGGACAGAGGAGGTAGACACCTTTAGAACTGGGTCAGTGTTCGTGGAAGTCACATCAACCGGGACAGAGAAGGTAGAGGCCTTTAGAACTGGGTCAGTGTTCGTGGAAGTCATATCAACCGGGACAGAGGAGGTAGACGCCTTTAGAACTGGGTCAGTGTTCGTGGAAATTATATCAACCGGGACAGAGGAGGTGGACGTCTTGTCAACCGGGTCAGTGGTAGTAGTCATAGTAGTCGTAGTTGTAGTCTTGTCAACCAGGACAGAGGTGGTGGATGTCTTGTCAACCGGGACAATAGTGACTGATTCAGCAGTGGCTGATGTGCTGCCATGGGAGAAAGCCTTCATGGCCAGGAAGGAGGCTTGGACACTGCAAGAAGTACCTTTTGTTAACTAAAGGTACTTAGAGGAAGTTCAAATTATGTAAAAGATGTAAAAAGATATGCCTATAACATACCTGCTCAGAGAACATTTTTCTCCACTTCTTTACTTCGCCACATGTCATTTTATTGGTCAGATGCAGAATAAAAAATATGAATTTTAATCCTCAGTGAAGAAGTTCAATGTTTTGCTCCCTTTGTGAGTGTGAGCTCCCTTGCGGTTAAAGTTCATTAATGATTATAGACCCAGTCAACATTTGTTATTCTCCTACTTATTTTGATCTCACCCTCTCTCCATCATCCCACTCACAAAGCCTTGGTCCGCTGCTAACCTCTTTATGTTTCTGACCACCATTTTTATTTCCTCCTCCATTCCTATGCTAATCCGTCTAATTTGGTCTCCATCACCACTCAGCATAACCTATGGTCTCTCCTCCTCCATCCTCTCCTCTTATTGACTCCTCCACCTCCACATTTCCACCGTCCACTCTCTCCTCTCTGACCCCCCTCCTGTCTCCTCGTAAACATTGTATCACCCCGTCCCGTCGCTGGGCCACGGCCCCGAGAGCTCGCTGGGCCTGGTCACACTCGATAGCCGGCTGAGAAATTTCTGCGCTGCCACAGGTCGTGTTGTTATTGACATTTTTGACTGGAAGGATGCCTGGAAGCTGGATGGTTTCCATCCAAATCACAGGGGTACTATGCTCCTTCTTGAGGATGTTTTCATGAAGGATTGATAATCAGTCACTCCCTGCCTGCCCTCCTCAATCAACCCCAGTCATACTGATACATTTCCTATCCCTGGTGTCCCTATTTCTTGCTCTACCCCTGACTTACTTACTTAATTTATCCTCTCTTTAATCTGCCTTGATTTTATCACTGCTAACAGTTTTTATGGCCACAGAAACCTGGGTAGAGCTTGGACTCTCCCCCTGACACCTTCCCCAACTCTCTGATAGAAATGGAGGGATTAGCAGTTATCAGTGGTGGAAGAAGTACTGAGATCTTTTACTTAAGTAAAAGTAGCAATACAACAATGTAAAGATGCTCCATTACAAGTAAAAGTCCTGCACTCAAAATCTTACTTAAGTAAAAGTACATAAGTATTGGCAGCAAAATGTATTTAGAGTATCAAAGTAAACGTAGTCATTATGCAAACTGTCCCCATTTAGAGAGTTATATTTTTCATAAATTGTTGGAATATTAATACTGATTTATTGACATACATGTACGTGTAAGCAGCATTTTAAAGTTGTCAGTGTGAAGCTAATCTTAAAGAGACAATGCCGGAAATCAAACAAGTCTCCTTTGAGATTTTAAAAGACTCAATGCATTCTTATCAAAAACTTTTGCTCTTATGATTTCTAAGAGCCATCATATGCTAACATCATGTTTAATGTTATCAGTACAGTCATCAGCCCCTCCCCCAGATACTCTTTAGAGACCTCCTCTGTAAAGTGTGAGGAATTTTTAACAAAAAACAGATATTAGGTTATATTTCACCCCCTGTCCTGTCTGTTATCACAGATAATTCTGCAGCATCTATCTCCCATATGAAGTCTTCCACCTGCTCTCTTGATATTGTTCCCCATGAGCTTCTTAAAAATATTATAAACACCATGGGCCCGAGCATTTTATCTGTCACCAGCAGCTCTCTGACCTGTGGAATTCTCCCATCCAGTTGGGTTTGATGTTGTCATTTTCAGTTGGCAGTGTAATGTTAAGCCATGTGTAGTGACATAACATGCAAACATTGTTATTAATGGTTATGTGTTGTGAAGGCGTTTAACAAGTAGATACATGCTTGGTTCCATGTTCATTGAGCCAATAAAGGCAATTTGTAAAAGTACATTTTTGCCTGCGTTACAGTATTAATTTATATTTTTGGTCATAAATGGCCCCATCTTCATATATGGTACATCAGTTTGATACTGTTTATCATTATGAATACTATGAATTTAGGTCAGAAAGATTAAGACAGGTCTAAAAGATGCTGAACTATTCTGCAAACAAAAAAATTCTAAAGTTCTATTTTGATTGATTGCCCTAATTGTTATTTATTGTTATTTAATTTAACTTAATTATTTATTTTATCATTATTATCAGTAGTAGTATATCATATATAATTATTTTGTACTCAAATATAACTCTTTTTTTTTTTACATTTATTTGTTGACAATGCACCAAACAAGTACACTTGTCATTTTTTATACAAAGTGTAAAATACAATAATAGGAGAAAGAAAAGAATAATAATAAGGAAAATAAACAAAAATAAACAAAAATAAACACACCCTCCCCCCCCACCCCGTCCCGAGAATGGTACAATGATCAAAAACATAACTCATTTTAAGAACAGAGAATGGAGAATCAGTAGGCTATTTGATACAGCGATGCTCTGTCCTTGCTCCTCTGGCAGCCTCCCTGTCTCTCTCCCACATCCATCCCACACCGGCGCTCCATATGACCGCCACCAGCTGACCAGCCAGCCGCTCATAAAGCGGACCGTGCGTCACGCTCGGTCTTCTGTCGGTGTGATCCGTCGGTCGGAGCTGCTGGTCTGCTGAAACACCGAGCCAACCGCCAAAATGGTAGCTACCACATTTTATTATGCGCCTTCGATTAGTCAGTCAGTCAGTTTGTTGATGTTTCACAGCGTCCTTCCCGTAATGTCATGGGTGTGATGATGATGTAACTCAGCAAAGGGCTGCGCACTAATATTATCTTAAACCAAAACAAGCAAACTGATGTAATATTACCTACGTTTTCAGTTTTTAAGTGAAACACACCAAAGATCGTGCTTTATCAACAGGATATGAAGAGAATAAGAGAAAAAATGCGGTGTGCTTATGGAACCGAATGCGTTATAATAAACCCCGTCGTTATAGGCTGGGCTGGTTTGCTGTTGAGTTTTTCTACGCCGTCATGTTATTACCGTGTATTTCCCCTCCTGGGGGGGCACATATTGGAATAATCTTACCGTTATAAATAGCATGATCCCGCCCACTGATCCCTGAGATTGCCATATTAAAGTTTCATGTCTCAAGATTGGGCAACCCTGTCTGACTGCAGCCCTTCTGAACAGGCTACATACAGATCTAACTGAATTCTAGTTTTCTTTTAAAGAGCTAAACTGAAAGTATCAAAGCTGCTATAATGTCAGGTATTCTCCCCCCACCCGGTGCGTCTCTGCACTGCGGCAAACTAGACCAGTTGACCTAGAATGACACAGTGCTGCTCTATCTGGATAGAGGACGTGGATCACATAGTATAGGCACAGTGATTCTCAAACGTTTTCATATCATGGACCCCTAATTTAGTCCACATTAGAGCCATGGACCCCCATTTGATGAGATTTTGTCTCTCGGACCCAAAACTGAGAATATTCTTATTGTTAGATATGATTATGTCCAGAATTCCATGACTATCTGTATTGCAGGTAGAGAGATAACAGTGAAACTATGAACTATGAAAACAGCCATTCTTCTACATTCTCTAATTGTGTTCACTTCTTATAAATGAGATAATGTAATTATAAAGTTTAAACATTTTGCAATTTGCTGGGGACCCCCTGGAACCCCCTCAAGGACCCCTGGTGGTCCCCGGACCCCATGTTGAGAACCACTGGTATAGGCTATCAATCAAGTAGCCTACTATTCTAAAGTCTACTAGCCCAATTTCGCCCTCGGAATTTAATTATTAAATTTATTGATTTAATCTGAGAACACCTTATATTGAGGTTCTCATGTCATGCACCCCTGAATAGATCAGCATTAGACCCCATGAACCCCCATTTGATCAGATTTAGTTCCATATGGGGGGATTTTAGTTGTTGTGGATTTAGTATTGAACTGTCTATACTACACGGAGCATGGACCTATATGATTATAATAGTCATTCAAATACCATGCTCTAATAGTTTATAGTGAACTAAATTATAGTCAAATACCTCATTTTGCTGAATTAATTCACGTTTGTTCACCCAAGCTCCTTTTTGTTTTTGACACTCATGACTCATTAAAAGGATTTTGCAGCTTACGTACTTACTGTAAACTTAGAGGGTGAGTCTTAGGGTTCAACCAGTAGGGGTTGTTGAAGCCTGATACTAACTATTTTTGGATTGAAGCTGCTAATAGTCAATATTTTGTGCTGATGTGTGACCATTTTCATGCCAAAGAAATTAGTATTCAGTGTTTGCCCCGGACTTTTATTCTTGTCAGAGTGAAAAAGCCTCTGAAACAGCATTTACTTGTAAAACGTAATCCAGTAAATATCACTGATAAACTGCTGCATAACTGTAGCCTACTCAGTATCTCAGTATCTGCTGGAATACTGAAACTCAGTGACAGGCTGATTGACTTTAAAATCCATACAACAGCCTATGCATTTAATGGAACAACTTATTACAATTTACACACTGTAATTTGAATAGTGATAATATCATCTACAGTAGGCAGAACATAAGGCATAGTATAATATCCTGATGGATTACTCACTTGCATAGCCAAACAACATCAACATGATCTTGCCCTCTGCATTATTTTATAGTGCTGGGGCGCCCTCTAGGGGTGGCAATGTAGCACAAAATGGGCATGGCTGCAGTCATCTCCCCACAGTCAGCTCATCTCTGATCAGCTTGGCAAGCATGGGCGCCAGTGACTGACGCACAGAATTCAAACCTTATTGTTTCTTAGGGGAAACTCTGGATCTGTCTATGATGAAGCTGATTTGGACATTACCTTGGGCTTCATCTGACTGCAGGCATGCAACAGATGTAACATCGGGGCATAGTAATTTGATAACTCACGTTCCCAAGCATTCCAGTCCTGAAGTAATATCCCGGGGAAGAGTGGGTCGTCCCATTCATGCTGCTTTTTACTCAATTTCTGCACCATTCACTTTTGCATAAGACCCCAAGGGGGTCAGAATGCGAAGCAACTCTATACATTGCGGAGTGTAGGCATCAGGTAGTAGACACAGCAATGCTTGTATCTCAGGAGCATTGCCACCTCAGACTCAATGTAATAATAATAATAATAATAATAATAATAATAATACATTTAATTTGTAATGCACTTTTCATTAGAAGCAAATCTCAAAGTGCTACAGAGTAAAAGAAAAAAAACAGGAGCATAAAAACCGATAAAAATGAACCAACAGCAAAGATCATTAAAAGCCACACAAAGGAAAAAGGGCTGATTAGAAAGGAAAGGTTTATAGACAATGCATAAAGACAAAGATATAAAACCAGCACAAAGTTAAGGAAAGGCTCTGTTAAAAAAGGAAGGTTTTTAGGCCCCTTTTAAAAGCATCAATAGTCTGTGGTGCCCTCAGGTGTTCAGGGAGAGTATTCCAATGTAGATTCTTGAGGATCTATGTGAGCTTGTGATAGCCATAGCTTGATCTTATCAGATCTTGCTTCCTTTGGTAGGTGTTTCACCACGCTTTTGCTTGGTGGGCAGACTTTGCTGGCAGTTGTCAGCATAAAGGCATCTCTCTACAGAGAATCTACATCTTCATCAGGTTGGCCAAGGCTGACAACATGCCGTTGGAGAACAAAGGTGATGCAGCGTGGGCTGCATATGTTGGGTGCTGCAGCTGTTTGTCTTCCCCACCTTCACAAGTCTGAGCAGACCTGTCTTCAGGGAGGAGGCGAACCTGATGGAACATCCCTTTCATATCAAATGAATCATAAAAATCATGAAATCATATAATTTCATATGAAAGCCCTAAGGTAGGACCTGGTAGCAGTGATTCATTCAGGTTAAAGGATAAGTTTGCAGATTTTGGACCTATATAATTTGTCTCTAATATTTTGACCAGCAGACAATACTGGCTCCTGAGTCAGCTGTCGGTTGAAATGGCGAGCTGCCGCTGCTAGCCTCTTGCTGCTAACAAGCAGTCCAAACAGGATATGTCAGAATAACTCCAAAAAAGCCAGTCTGTGAAACCAATATGGTAACCAACCGACATCTTTATTTTCACAACCTGGAAAGCAGCAGCACAGCACCATTTTCACTCAGCGGATAGTCTTCTCCCAAACTCTACCGGGCCAAAAAATGACAATGTAGCATGCCTAGAAATCAACCATAGTGAAACTGCACACCTTACAAATTAAGCTATTAACAGAAAATGTCCAGCAGCACTCACAGTTTTTGTCATGGATGCACATGAACACAAGAAAAAGCCTCACATGGGTGAGTAAATGCAAGTGCATTAAAGGAACAGGTGCAGTAATGTCCATGCTAATTCACGACTTTATGATGACCACCAACTTGAGGTCATAGTTTGTCAGAGTCATTCCTATGTTCCCAGGGTCCTATGTTCCCCAGTTTTACATATGTGCTCTCCCAGGGTCCTATGTTCCCAGGGTCCTATGTTACCAGGTTCCTATGTTCCCAGGGTCCTATGTTCCCCAGCTCTATATAGCACATAATGGGAACCTGAAAAAGATGTTCCCCAGCTCTGTATTTGCTTAATATGGTTAGTTAGGGTTTAGGGTTAGGCTTAGGCTTCGGTTTAGGCTTAGGCTTACCTTTAGGCCTAGGGTTAGGTTGGTTGTTTGTAGATTTTTAGGGTTAGGGTTAAACATAGGACCCTGGGAACATAGGACTGTGGGAGAGCACATATGTAGAACTGGGGAACATAGGACCCTGGGAACATAGATACGCTCCCAGTTTTATCCTCCTTTTTATTTAACACTATATCAATGATCATGTCTATTCAAAATGTTTTTCTGCCTCTCAGGTGAACTTTACAGTTGACCAGATCCGGGAGATCATGGACAAGAAGTCCAACATCAGGAACATGTCTGTGATTGCTCACGTTGACCATGGCAAGTCAACGCTGACAGATTCTCTGGTGTGTAAAGCCGGAATCATCGCCTCCGCTCGAGCAGGAGAAACCAGGTTCACCGACACCCGCAAAGACGAGCAGGAGAGGTGCATCACCATCAAATCCACGTAAGTAGCAGGATAAGGTATACTGTTTGGTCTTTACTCATGTTACACGGTTAGTATGCTCATATTGTGATTAAAGAAAATGCATTGAACTTGCATACACTTAAATATATAATGCTTTTATAATGCTACAATACAAATAAATTGAAGCAATTTACTTTGCACCTTGACCTTATATCAAGTTTGCATTCCAGATTTTTTTTGTGTTTTAGATCTATTCATGTGATTTAGGCTGCCATAGACCTCGCAAGTTGAATGACGTCAGCCTTGCCCACGGTTCCATAGTGATTTCTCCATAGGGAAAATGAATGGGTTTTTAGTCGGTTGAATTTTAAAAGTTGGTCCATTTTTAGCTACCTATATTTATGTCTCTAATGGCACTGATTGATTTCTGTAACCGTTTTCTAGTGCAAGTAGTATTTTTGCTAGCAACAAGCTAAATACTTCAGCGTATATAATCTGTGTCACCCGCTGGCAGCGGCCTTCTACTCTGAGTCTGTACATTGCTTAGCAACCCCCACCGCTCCCACACGTTTTCTGAAGATGTTCCAAGTTTTTACCTTTTTTTTAAATAATGAGTTATTTTGGGAGGCAAAGGATCAGCGTTGTTGTCGTGCCTCCTGTCAGCACCTTTCTGCAGGAAAGCTAATGATCCTAAAACAATCAAACAATTAAATGACTCTTCTCTATTTCATATATCAATGGTGTTATTCTAAGTTCACTCTGATGATTAGTTTTAACTACAGTATAAAACGTGGAAATCAAAGATATGCGATCGATTTAGCAAACGTGGCGGTGTAGGTGCTCAGATGAGAGAGACAGAGAAAGTTGAGAGTTGAGGGAGAAGCTGCCGGGGGAGACCTACGCTACGCCACCAGCGGGTGACGCAAATTATATGTGTGTTTAGCTTGTTGCTAGCAAAAATACTGCTTAGATTACAATTTACAATTTCCCATTTGGCAGACGCTTTTATCCAAAGTGAGGTAGGCTACATATGAGATTTTAATACAACACAAGCAATGATCTAGTCTTGAGAGAACAATGAGAGTAAGTGCCATAAAGCTAAGTTCTGGTCCAATAGGACATAGGTGCTACGAGGCAATGCATAGAGTGCACAGAGGCAGATAAAGAGTTTTTTGGGGGGTTTTTTGGTTACATAGTCCATCAGGTGAGAAGGTGTTCACTAAAGAGCTGGGTCTTTAGCCTTTTCTTAAAGATAGAGAGGGACTCTGCGGATCAAATGGAGTTTGGTAACTCGTTCCACCACCGAGGAACCACAGATTAGAACACGGTTACAGAAATCAACAGACCCAGTGCCATTAGAGACATAAATATACGTAGCTAAAAATGGACCGACTTTGAAAATCCTGCATTGAACATAGACTGTGACAGAGACGATTATGTGAAACCCCATTCATTTTCCCTACGGAGAAATTGCTATGGAACCGGAAGTCTGACTTACGAGGTCTATTTCAACCATTTAATGTGGCCATAATTTCTCAGCTTAGGTCTGAAACTTGCATGTAAACTCTGATCATGTGCTCCCTTGTATCCTTGTATCCAGTGTGCCAGAAACAGTAGTTTGCAGTAGGCCAACGCCATCTTCTCTCCAGCTAACTGAAGGCTGTTATGTGTTGCCCCTCCTTACAGAGCAATCTCTCTGTACTATGAGCTCAAAGACAATGACTTGGCCTTCATCAAACAGTGCAAGGATGGCTCCGGCTTCCTCATAAACTTGATTGACTCTCCGGGTCACGTCGATTTCTCGTCCGAGGTGACTGCTGCTCTGCGGGTCACCGACGGAGCGCTTGTAGTTGTAGACTGTGTCTCAGGTAGGAAAGACAACAGAGCACTGGGCCCTACTTAACTGCCCACAAGCCATTCCCACTGTGTGCAAACATGAGACAGACAGCGCATTGACCACTGCTCACATACTCCATTTTGCAAACACTGGTCACTGCATCACGCGACAAACACACTGCAACTTGTTTAGGTGTGTACACAAACCAGGGCTGTGCTCGGCCATTTCGTGGGGCACAGAAAGGGGATTCTTGCGCCTAAATGAGTGCCTTTGTTTCAGTTGGATCATTCTGTTTTCATGGATTTTCTGCTCTCTTTTGAAGGAAAAATCCACCCTAAAACACTTTAACACTGTTAAAGAGTAACCAACCCCCACCTAAATCAAAGAGCAAGGGCTTCTCCTAGAGCCGCCATTTTGGACTGACATTCAACAATCATACAGGGAGAAATAAATCCATCGTAGAAGAGGCAGAGAAACCAATTTCTCCACAACAGCAGCCTCAATAGACCCCAACACAGAGTCATTCCTATGTTCCCAGGGTCCTATGTTCCCCAGTTCTAGGGTTAGGGTTAGGTTGGTTGTGTGTAGATGTTTACCTAGAGCTCGGTTAGGGTTAGGGTTAGAGACCTTCAAAATCAAATAAAATGATAACCATTGGTTTTGTTGTGTTTATATAGCTGTTTTGAAGCCTTGTTCCAATAAAAAAAAGGATAATATTTATGAAATATTTGAACTTGAAACAGGTCAAATTTGACCCGAACACAATAGGAGGGTTAATGTGTGTTAACAGAATATTGGATAGGACCCTGGGAACATAGGACCCTGGGAACATAGGACCTTGGGAACATAGATACGCTCCCCAGAACACAATGCAGCCACAGCTTGTATCTTTGTAGATCTGTCGTCGGGAGCATGTGAAATACAACTCCCTCCTCAACAGCTTTTTTGTCATTTGAATTGGCACAACATCACAGTATTATCTCTCCACTCTCACTTTTTCTCCACTGAAAAAACTCACTACACTATCGCTCTCTCCAACTATATCCAGCACAGCAAACTCCCTTATCTGGGGGTGTTGAGAGGCATTCTGGGAAATGTAGGAGATCACTAACTGAAGTAGAAGTAGAGTAGAGAATTCTTGTTTTTTTTTTACAAGACAAAAAAACTTGTGGAATGCATTGAACTTCACAGATTGATGATATCTAACAGTGGAAGTGTGGTGTATTTTTCCTTAAGTGAAGATGGTGGTAAACCAAAATCTTTTTTTTTAATCATCATTTTTATTGAGAGCAAGGTAATAGTAACTGACATATATAACATTAATTCGGTAACACTTTACAATAAGGATACACTAAGTTAAGGGTTAGTTAATGATTAATTCATTAACAGTTAATTAACAGTTAACTGATGTGTAATTTACTAATTTACTGTTAACTAAGGTATTAATTTATACATTATTTAATAGTTTATAAAGATGACTATTAAATAATGCATAAATTAATACCTTAGTTAACATGAATACCATTAGTAAATGATTACCAGACACATTTGTTAACTGTTAATTAATTTATTAATGTACCCTTATTGTAAAGTGTTACCCTAAATTCAAAATGTGAAAGAATACATGGGGAGGCACTTCATGAGTGGCTAGGTAAATGGCTAGTGGACCCTATCTGTGCACATGCCTGATAGTAATACTGCCTGTATCATCCCGGTCTATAAGGGTTACTGCCAATTTTTGTGTAACAAAAAATCTGTATGTCTGCTAAGTGTCAGTGTCCACTATATTTTCTTCAAAACAGTGAATTCAAAACAAAAACTGTTCATGCAGGTATAGCTTGATGCAAGAGGCAATTGCATTTGAACGTAACTTTAATGAATTTGTAGACTATTCTGTAGTCTAAGTACTAAGTTCTAATGTGGGTTCTTGCTACTATCGATTCTGGTTTAAAGAAAAAAAATCTAGAACACTAACTGAAATTTCAGCTATATTTTTTTTAGACCTAATGTTATGGTGTATTATAGTGAGCTTCACTCTCTTATAACGTGAAATGACAGCAAAATATTAAACAGTAGGCTTCATTTGACTTATAATGACTATGGGGAAATGCTACTACACTGAATTACAAGTTCAGATAATATCACATTATTGCATCGGCCTGATATCTCAAAAAGATATAACATTATCACACCTAAACATGTTGAAACAGCTGATTTGACAGATAATGTTTTGCATTCCTACCAAGTCCTATTGTTGCATTTTAGATCAAAGTGAAACATTAGTTAAACCAGTGTTGATTTCCCTCTTTAGGTGTGTGTGTCCAGACTGAGACTGTCCTCAGGCAGGCCATCGCTGAGCGGATCAAGCCAGTTCTAATGATGAACAAGATGGATAGAGCTCTTCTGGAGCTGCAGCTGGAAACTGATGAGCTCTTCCAGACCTTCCAGCGCATTGTGGAGAATGTCAACGTCATCATATCCACCTATGGAGAGGGGGAGCATGGACCCATGGGTAACATCATGGTGAGTGGAGCCATAGGCAGTGCAATTTACTGTAGCAAGCTAGTTTACATAGAACATTAATAACGGTCCCAGTTATGGCTGTGTTGCTTTTTTAATGAATAACGATGATCATTTTTACTGTGTTTTTTTTGGGGGTTTTTTGTGTCTGTCAGTGGTGAGAGGATGAACGCTGCTCATTGGTATCAAGCTCCCAATGATTAATTTATTTTACATTTAACAAGACAATGTTTCAACCCTGACCCGCCTCACAAACTCAAACGCACAACACAATGCCAAAGTTAACTACAACTCCTTGCGTTGTCATAGCCTGGTAAGACCATCCTGATCACGTGACCTCACATTCTGTTTCGCTCTATGGATCAGTCTGGACTTCTAGCCACCCACATCGATTTCCTGAAATTACAATGTAACCGGGCCAATCAGGGACTGCGTCGTAGTTGATGACGTGAAATACAGGAAATACAGCAATGAGCGGTAACGTTAACGTTAGTAGAGTAAACACAGCCATAAGTGCAGTTATTGCAGAAATAGACTCAATAACAACAATTAAACAAGAACAAGAGTATGCACTAGCGGAGTTTCTCGGCGGAAAAGACGTTTTTGCCGTTCTTCCGACTGGATTTGTTACGCTGATTGGCTGAAGGAGTTTGTCTGTCAAGGCAAGTACTCCCGCCCACTGAAATCGTTGTGGGCAGCTAGAAGTCCAGACTGATCCGTGGAGCGAAACAGAATGTGAGGTCACGTGATCAGGATGGTCTTACCAGGCTAGCGTTGTCATGGTGTGGCTGGACAATGGGATTAAGATGTGATAAGGGATTTTAAACAGGGTAAAACTCAACAGTTGTTTTTTTTTTTATAAATATACTCGCCAAGAGTTGTTACATATGAGACTACTATTGAAAACTGCCACTTTAACTATTATTATAACTATTTTTAAATTTTAAGTGTTTTATTCCTGCACTCTTATAAGTAATAATTATACAGCACAGGTAAACCCTGGATCATGGTGATCAAATTCTCATCATCCATTTCTATCATAAGGCAGAACATTTATTTACAGAATTGCCATTATATCAGTATGAAAAAAGAGTAGGCACAGAAATTGGATTGGCTGTTGATGGTCAATGGCCACCAAAAGTTCAGCTTTGGTCAACTTTTCTCGGCTGACAAGCTAGTTGACGGCTGGAATTTTCAGCCGAATCTGCCAGGTTTTTCGGTTCAATAGAGATTGCTTTGGGTGATGTCTCTGTAGATGGTGTCATGGCTCCACCAGTGATGTCCTTCTCCTTAGGCTTTTGGGCAAGACCTGAGGCTCTGACTTCCTGGGGAGGACATTATAGACTGATTGAATCATGATCTTGATATGCTGAGAGTCATCCTACCAAAGCAAGGTCCAAGAGATCTTACAGGCTGGTCCCATCTAGCATCCCCATCATTCTCTTGGGGCACAATTCCTTGGACCCTGTCAAAAGAAAGTTGTTGGAAAGTATCAAGTCATATCCATCAAGATGTCACAGGCTCCACCAGCTCACTGTGATGCAACCTGTTTCCCTCCCTTCCTAACGTTAACTTGCCTGGGTCCAGACCTTTGAATCTGCCCAGTCCACCGAGTTGACTGATTCTGGTCTGGCATCGTGACATCAAATAGTGGTTTCTCGGTTGAAAAATGATCGGTCCAATGAGCGCCGGGGGGGACTAACGATTAGCCAATCAGCGCCACGGGCGGTATTAACGCCATTGTCAAGCTGTTGTCAAGCTGTGCGCCGGAACCAAGGAGGAGTAATAACAACAATGGCGACCGCTATAGACAAGATAGACGCTGCTATCGAGGCTGTTCTAAATCGATTAAAAGTACCAATTACTTTGAAATCCGAAATACTTTGTTTTTACTTCGCTCCTGTTGTCAAAGATGCTCTATACTTTCTGAACCGTCTCTGGTGTTGTCATGGCTACACATCAGTGTCGACCTAAAATGACATTAGATTCAGGTGGATATGTTGGTCTCTAGTGATTGGTTAGGGAAAATCGAATCCCCCTCCCCCACAGAAATCGGTTAGATTGGAGGCATGTCAGAAATGGAGTGTAACGAGTTGACAATTCTGTCTAATATCAGGCAAAACCCTAACCCTTGCCGGAGACTCTCTATCAACCGTTCTGCCATTGGGCAAGGCGGGGAGAGTTTTGGGATAATTCATTAACCTAACCATAAACCTAAACTTAACCCTAACCCTAAACCTAACCATTGCCCCACCCTCAGAGAGGCTTGCCTCCAGCCATGCTTTAATGCAGCAGCCTCCCCTCAATCAACCTGCTTCTCTCCACTCAAATACACCAGATGTTCCTCTGCTTCGGTATTCCCTGGCCACAGCAGTCCCTACTCCCTTGCTACATAGGCTTTACAGTCCCCAAGCTGCAAATATCTCACCGAATATATCTGAATATCAATGCGAATAGCCCTTGACATGATGTTGTTCGACTGGAGACAATCATCTGGGCATCTGTATTTCTGTGAGGATTACTTGGATGAATTGGAGGATTGGGTAAGGACACGGGCACAAGGTTTAAATGAAAGCATGAGGGATTTTTTACGTACATGTATAGATCACTCTGTCATCGTTGGAAACCAGAGATCGCAGAGGGAAAGGTAGTCCAACTGATCCTGAAAAACATCCATCCTCACTTTGGAAATGACTTTCCAAAACCATACTTGTATCATTCCTTGTCTCGTTTGACACTTGCCTTCTGTGCAGTCTTTGGTCTTGGCTTCCTTTACCTCAGTGAAGTACAAATAGACATGGCAAATAACTGTTACTGCTTTAAGTCTGAGGAGTCACAGAGAGACCAGTGTCTTGTTCTTCTCAGCAGTTGCCCCCTCTGGTCCATGCATTGACAGTGATCATGACCCAGCTCCTCAGGCCAAACTTGACACCATATGACCATGAAAGAGCTAATTGACAAGATGTTGGCAGCTGAAGAAAGGAAAATATAACACCATTCCTGATGCTCTGTCAAAAAAGGCAAGACAGGCACTCCTCCTCCTCCAATATGTGCCACCATGCTGCCTGCTCAGGGAGAGATTAAGAAGGATTTTCCCATCTCTGATGAAGGGATATGGAGGTGGGTCTTCCTGACATCCAGGAGCTGTATCAGTCTAATCTGAAGCTCTGAGAGGTCACAGTAAATGAAAACCCCAAGTTGACCATACTGGAGGATAAAGTGTACCAATTGGTAAAACCCACAATAGACCACAGTAGATCAAACATGGGAGAAGTTCCAAAGGAGATGTGCATCTGTTGGTGATTGCGGACTATTATTCAAGGTGGAAAAGGAAAAGGAAAGCCACTGCCCAGTACGTGCCCCACGTACTCATCCACGAAATCCTCACTCGATGGGGTGTTCCCAACTTTATCCGATCCAATCAAGGATCCCAGTTGTCTCCTCGTTTTTAAGGAAACCTGTAACGCCTGGAATGTGAAACAGAAGATGACAACTGCCTATCATCCACAAACCAATCTTGCAGAAAGAATAAACCAGACGCTCAAACCGATGATTGCCTCATATGTGGGTGAAAACACTAGGATAAACACATAACAAAATTCTGTTTTGCCCACTACTCAGTTGTTCACGCATTGACAGGAGTTACTCCTGCAGAACTGAACCTGGCCAGATCTCTCCGAGGCCCCCTGAAAGTTTTGCCCAGGCACTCTCCACCAGACTCCACTGCCTACACAAAAATTGCAGAGCTCAGTGCAAAAATAATCAAGGCATTTTTGCAGGATAGTCTTTACAAAGGACATAAAAGGCAGAAGAGGAACGATTAAAAAACACAGGGACTTGCATCTGCAGGAAAAGGCCATTGTCACACACCTACTCCAAAACAACAAAATAATTTGCCACTTGCACCAACATGGTTGGGTCCCAACAACCAATGGTAAGACCATCCTGTAGTGCTGTCTGGAAGGTCAGTGAGAGGTATGCTCGCGTTTATAGTCCACATTCATGTATGTATAAAATCCAGCCGGAATAGTTACAGTTGGAGTTGAGAAAAGTTGCAGTCGCACTGAACACGGTCGCTGGACAGTAGAGGCTTGACTGGCGATTTGGATTTAATGTTATTGGCCTGGATACTGACTGTGACTAATTGCGACACAGATGTGCCTTATTAATTTTGGTTGTCAAGGTTCTGTGAGTAACTAAGTTTTTATTGATTGATTGACTGATCCCTGGACTGTGGAGTGGAGTTCCTTTTTGGTTGGATTACTTTTTATTTCTTTTTTGTGTTAAATGAACTGAACTGAATTGAACTGTGTACATACTCGCTCACACTCACAAGGGATTTCCATTAAAGAGCTTTGTCATTGTGTGTTGGTTAATTACGTATGTTCACAAATGTTGGTGATGAGTTTAATATACATTGTTGCAAGGGTGCAAGGGTGAAATGTATTGTATTCCAGGTTCATGTGTCCTTTCTAAGTGGTTTGACTAAATCTCTTGACTTAACTTTGTTAGGCTTAAACCTGACTGGCACTTTGTCTTACTACTACAAGATGCTCTTCTTCTACACATCGTAGTAATGAGCTGCTATTTGCTGTTAGCTACGAGTCTTGCCATTCTTCTCTGACATCTGACACAGCCGCAGCTGACTGGATGTGCTTTGTTCATTGCTCCAGTCTCTGTAAACTCTAGACACTGTAGTGTAGAAAAATCCCACGAGGTCGGCTGTTTCTGATATACTGGAACTGGTGCATCTGACACCACACATCATACCACATTCAAAGTGGCTTAAATCACATCTTGCCCATTCTAATGTTTTGTCGAATAGTAACTCAACCTCTCAACCCTGACTGTGCGCTTTATACTGAAATGTGATGTGACTCATTGTCAAGAGTGAGCTGTTTACATAAACAGAATATATAACACCACACATATAACACCCCACTTACTCTGTTTGTGTCTATAGGTGGACCCAGTGGTGGGGACAGTTGGTTTCGGCTCGGGTCTGCATGGCTGGGCTTTTACTCTCAAGCAATTTGCTGAAATGTATGTGGCCAAGTTTGCAGCGAAGGCTGAAAAGAAGGCTGCGCTGCCACCTGGTGAGCGTGCTAGGAAGGTGGAGGAGATGATGAAGAAACTGTGGGGAGACAAGTGAGTGTGCATTCACACTGAAGACTAAATGGTATTTCCACAATGCTTCTGGGTCACCTTGTATATGTGTTTGAATACTGGATGAGACTGATTCATGAATAATGTTTATTTGTTAGGTACTTTGATCCAGCAGCTGGCAAATTCAGCAAGGCAGCCACCACTGCAGATGGCAAGAAGCTCCCAAGAACATTCTGCCAGCTTGTGTTGGACCCCATTTTCAAGGTTTGATTAGAAAAATGACTGCAGTAATCTTTTTAAAATTTGGTAGGTACACAGATGCATGCATGTAGACTATTTAAACTAAACTATTTGCTCCTGTATTTCACAAGGTTTTTGATGCCATCATGAACTTCAAGAAAGAAGAGACGGAGAAGTTGATTCAGAAACTGGATGTGAAGCTTGATGCTGAAGACAAAGAAAAGGAAGGGAAACAACTTCTGAAGGTATCTGTCTGTACAAATTACGTTGAGACTTCATTATATGATATCAGAATCAAATTATTGAATAAAATGTGACAATTTAGTATTAAAGACCTATCAGAACTAAAACTATAATACTGAACACTACTACTCATGATTGATTGTCCTGTCCTGTTTCAAATTCACAGTTTTGGAATTGATTGAATTTGGCTCAAACCTTGGAACTAATTAAGCAACGCTAAAAATGTAAAGCCTGCCCGCCTACCACCTGGATATGCCTAATCAAATACTCAGGCCCAAATTCACTAAAGGTTTGCGCAGGGAAGAGTGCGCTATATCCCCAAAATGACCAAATCAGTAATGCAATAGTGCAATTACCGAGTGGAAAGCTGTCACATACCGCTGGGCAAAAATGAAGCCCATTTGTGCCTGTCATACATGTGTAAATTATATGTGAATGTAATATACATATTTATTAGTAGGTGAGGCCGTGCAAATTGAGAGTGGTGTTCCCCTCACCGTAATCTGCAATAACGATGATTTTTCTGCTGCTATGCATGCTCATGAGAGCTCCACTCAGCAGTCCAGGGACCAGTGAGAAGGTACAAATAGGTCTCATTGTTTTGATGAAGATAGAAAAGGGTGAGAAATTGGAGCGAGGAAAGCCCCATACCTGTGGGGGCCCACTAAATCCTGCCCCTGTCCTTGACAAACTATAATGATACATTTATTCAACTTTAACACATAGAATTGTTTCCATTTTTTGTGTCATAAACTGTGAACCCAAACACTGTATTCTTCAAAAACAAGGAAAAATCCCATTATCAATAAAAAATCTGGAGATTTATTGCCATAATATTCCAGCATAAGGACAGCCAGCCATAGTGGATTACAGCTGAAGCAACTTTCACATGCAGTTGGTGATGAAGGAGGCTATTTGCTTGTGCAGTGCTCTTTTCAAGGGCTTGTTTGCGCCACAACTTGATTTGCAGAAATTTCTTAGCAAATAAGATGAAAACTCTGCACTATTAACTGAAGCAAGTCTGGCGCAAAAAAAAACCAAACACGCAAATTGCCCTTGCAACACAATCTTAGTAAATCTGGACCTCAGTCATCTCAGCCAGTTTTGATACTGCTGTTGCTCCTCAGGCAGTGATGCGCCGCTGGCTGCCAGCAGGGGAAGCTCTTCTCCAAATGATCACAATCCACCTGCCGTCGCCAGTGACTGCTCAGAGGTATCGCTGTGAGCTGCTGTATGAAGGGCCTGGAGACGATGAGGCCGCTATGGGTGGGTTTCTGATTGTCTTATTTGGCCACCTCATGAACTTCCAGAACTTTTTATTTTTGTTCTATTTACTGTGTGACTATTGAGCATCTATCGGTTTAGTGGGTGCAACAGCGTCACAATCCTTTAGTGGGTTCCCCCCTCGGTTGGTTCTGAAATTTACCAAGCATTACAAGTGGTCAAATGGTGTGTAACTGCCCATTTAAAAATTTGGGGTTCAGCTAAGGCGCATCCCTGTACTTGTGATGTCCTGGGTTTGAATCTGGCCTGGGACCTTTGCAGTAGGTCATTCCCCATTCACACTCTTTAAAAAAAAAATTTAAACCACATTGAATAAATAATTCTTAACCACGTGTTAACATTTTCAAAATGCATTTATATGGCAGTCACGTGATGTCTCTGCCCTATAGCCTCTGAAGAAGGGTTTACACCTTGTGTTTACTGTTATCACAGGAGTAAAGAACTGTGATCCCAAAGGTCCACTAATGATGTACATCTCCAAGATGGTGCCTACCAGTGACAAGGGACGCTTCTATGCCTTTGGTCGTGTCTTCTCTGGTATTGTGGCCACAGGTCAGAAAGTGCGTATTATGGGCCCCAACTACACTCCTGGAAAGAAGGAGGACTTGTACCTGAAACCCATTCAAAGGTTTGTCAAAGTTCAAGTCCACATCTCCAATATGATGCAATGTGGTTGGTTTTACCAACTGAGCAACAAGGCTCATTGGCTGACTACTTTTTGACTGAAGGGAGTTTTGGATAAGTAGACTTATTTGGCCACTTCTTTGACTCTTTACTGATAACTACATAAAGGGCTTTGAAGTGACACAACACACCCTCTGGTGGCCATATTATATCCTCTGATAGCTGATTGTGTTTCTAAATGTACAACTTGACTGTCTCATCAGTACGGAGTACATATAGTGTTTTCCATATGCTTATTGACTGTACTAGTCATGTGAAATCAGCAAGATGTTATGTGAAGACAGTCTGTTCAATTCAAACAATTATTCTATTTTACTAAAATAATTACAACACCTACAATTATTAATCCCCACAATCCTGTGAAAGGCAATGATATCTACAATTTACCAACAGTTACAGTTACTAGTTACCTCATCAAAATTGTCATCAGTAATGTAAGGGATTACCCAAACTCAGCAATGTATCCTGATTCCTTTCAGTTACTTTTCAGATTACTGAAAAGAAACATTTTTCAGGTTTATTTTCAGGTTTGCATACAAACACAAATTTTGTTCTGTGCCACATTTTATAAGACATAGAACACCTGCCACTATTAAAAAGGCCTTCTGAGTTTCTTGCTTTCACATTAAAAGTCAAGAGCGACCCAAAAAATGTAACATTTTTAATGACATTTCCTGCAGTGCTATAGAAAATTCTATGATCATCGTCCATCCATCCATCCATCCATCCATCCATCCATCCATTTTCTTATCTGGGTCAGGGTCGCACTGGCAACAGGGCGAGCAGAGCAGCCCAGACATCCTTTTCCCCAGCAACTTCTTCCAGCGCTTCCTGGGGGATCCCCAAGCGCTCCCAGGCCAGCTGGGAAAGGTAGTCCCTCCAGCCTGTCCTGGGTCTACCTCAAGGTCTCCTCCCAGTCCATTGTGCCCAGAACACCTCCAAAAGGAGGTGCCCATGGGTCACCTTACCAGGTTTCTGCAATCTCATTGTTTTGGTCACTACCCAAAGCTTGTGACCATAGGTGAGGATCAGAATTAAGATTGACCGGTAAAACGAGAGCTTTGTGGTTCAGCTCTCTGTTCACCACCACATTCTGATACAGCAGCCGCATTACTGCAGCTGATACACTCGTGAATAAGACCCCAAGATACATAAACTTTTCCACATGGGGTAGCTACTCACCCCTCACCTGGATGGGACAGGCCCCTTTTTCTGGGAGAGAACCATGGCCTCAGACTTGGAGGTGCTGATCCTCATCCCAACTGCGTCATACTCAGCTGCAAACTACTCCAGCGCACATCAGAGCCAATGAAACCAGAAAGGTGACATCATCCACAAATAGCAGAGATGCCACCCTAATTTAACAGAAATTGAAATTTTTCAGACCTTGGCTGTGCCTTGATATCCTGTCCATGAATAAAACAAACAGGAGAGGGAACAAGGTGCACCCTTGCTGGAGTCTGATACCCATCTTGAACGTGCTTGATGCCAAGAATGTGAACACAGCTCTCGCTCCAGGTGAATCCACAAAACACACGCAGACAAGATTAGCAAACTCCCATGACCCCCTTGTTTATCTGAGACAGGGTAAAAAGCTGGTCCACTGTAAACCAGTGCGACATCCGCATCACTCCTCCTGAATCTGAGGTTCAACAATTCGTTGGAGTCTCCTTTCCAGCACCTTGGCATAGGCTTTCCCAGGGAGGCTGAGCAGTGTGATTCCACAATAGTTGGAACACACTCTCCAATCCACTGTTCCCAAAATCAAAGCCTTTCAGCATTTCAGGACGCATCTCATTCACCTCCGGCACCTTGCCACTGAGGAGCTGTCTAACTACCTTAGTGACCTCTGCCAAGGAGGTGGGCTCTGACCCCCTGAATCTTCCAGCTCTGCCTCATGTCTGGAGGGCATCTCTATCGTGTTTAGGAGTTCCTTAAAGTGCTCCTTCCACCTTCCACCTTCCACCTTCGACAATATCCCCAGCTGAGGTCAGTGTTTCCCCACCTCAGCTGAGAACATCCTGGGCGATGTCCTGCCTTCCCCTCCTCAGTCGGCAAATGGTTTTCCAGAACCTCTTTGAGGCCATCTGAAAGTCATCCTTTATAACTCCTCCCACACCTGGGCTATCGCTTCTGCAACTACTGCAGCTGCAGCCTTCCTGGCCTGCTGGTACCTCTCTGCTGAGTCTGGAGTTGCCTGTGGCAACCAGGCCCGGAAGCCTCCTGCTTCAGCTTAGACAGCCTCCCTCACTTGGGTTGCCACCAACAAGCACCAACCACTTTCTGGCCACAACTTCTTGCAGCCATTTCTGACTCCAGAGTCTTATGAGCCTCCTTGTGTTTGAACATGGTGTTCATGACAGACAATCCATAACTAGCACAGAAGTCCAACAACAGCCAGAGTTTTCCTCTCTGCGACACGCAGTCGCATTTAGGTGACCTTTATGCAGTAGATAACCAGGGACTTGTGAGCATCCCCACACCCGCTTGGTGCCTCTCACATTGGACAACTCCTGAGTAGGAGAGAGACCACCCTCTATCAAGGAGTTTGGTTCTACAACCAATGCTGTGCGTAGAGTTGAGCCCAACCATATCTAGTTGGTACCTCTCAACCTCATGCACCAGCTCAGGCTCCTTCCCCCCCAGAGAGGCTACATTCCACATTTCAAGAGCCAGTTTCCATTGCCAAGGTCCATGATGCCTAGATCTGTTCCTCCTCTGCACTTTGCCCGACGGGCATTGCCCCCTGCTTGTTTGGACTGTGCCCGGCTGAGCTGCTGGGCTCACCCGACCAAGCGAGCACCACTCTCATGCCTGATTCCAGGAGTGGGCCCCAGTGTCCCTATTCCAGGCGAGGTTTCTTTAGTTCTTGCAGCACCAGTCATAGGGGTCTTTTTGAATTGACCCCTCACCTGAGACCAGTTTGCCTTCCATGCTTCTGCCAGGAGCCAAGTTTCCCAACAACATTGCTTCCAGGGTCACTAGGGTACACAAACCCCTCCACCATGATAAGGTTGCAATTCCAGGAGGGGAGCACAGATTGTGATAACTTAATTTAGTCTGCTTATCTATCTAACTAGACTAGCAAAGTAACTTGTTCATGCTATTCCTATCCAGCAAGGCAGTTCCTACAGTGCTTTAAACTAGCCAGCTCTACTAGGTTCTTGGCTTGTCTTAAACATCACTAAGTTTTCAAGTAAACTTGCACAACCATCATATTTTATCTGATACCGTAACGCTGTACTGTCTGTCTGTACAGCTTCCCTTCTCCGTTGCAGCAGCTAACTTCAGACAGTCAAGCCACTCAGGCAATGACGTACTGGTAAATGCATAAAATGGACATGAGAGCAAAGCGAACAAGCACCAGTTGGAACATGAGCGTGTTGTTTGTGGAGCGGACAGAACTAGTTAGCATAAATGCATGTTAAATTAATATTTTTAACGCATGTTTAAGTAATATTTTAATAATCATTTTTCACAAGTACAGGATACGTGATTTTTAGCCTCGCGACAGCAGGGGCTCTACGGATCGCATTGACGGTCAGTTGCTCTGTTCACCACTTTTGGTCACATGGGTGAAATTGTGCTGCAGGGAGTTAGGTTGCAGACTCTCAATCAGGAGACCTGTGTTCGATTCCCAGCAGGGACACTTCCACAAATTTCAGTGTCGCAGGGCAGTTAGACTCTTAATCTTGTTTTAGGTAACATAACGGAATATGGGTACACCTTTTTTGTATTTAGAATATGCAAGGCCCTGTTCAGACCAGAAGCGGAATGCACACTTACCGGCTGCATCGCGTAGCCCGCTTCCTTTCAGTGCTCATGTTAATGGACAGGAGTGAACACAGTGAAACAGAGCAGAGCTATCTTGTGGTTAGTGCACCTGCAGTGATTGTTTTTGGCATTGAGCCTATTTTCTCTGTGGCGCGCAGACTTCAAAGTACACAATGAAAATACACTGCAGATGGTCATAGTTGCATCATATCACCACAGACGCACATACATACATTCCATGATCGACCTACCAATGTCTTTACTGTTGTTGTTATTGATTAATACATGTACACTGATGTACATTTTCATTGTTTGATGATGACCATCATATCTGCTTTTGAATTATCACTTGCCTTTTGAAAATTGAGTCCGTTATTGAATAGTCACACAAAAATAAATGAGAATAGATAGTTTAGGTTGATATACTCATCGGTCTATCCACCTGATTGGTAAATGAGTGGTGATTTGCACAACGTAGCCGAGAGGTCTCCCCACCCCTACGCTCGCAAAATCTTCCCCTCACCTTCCCACAATCCTCTGCAAAATTTCTCTGTGCGCGTGAATGGGGAGCATCACTTCTTCTGTGAATTTCCCTCCCAGTGGACATTCCCGCTACGCATCCATTAGGCTTTTGGTCTGAATAGGGTGTAATCCCATTACAAGTACTCCATTACTGCCGAATCCTGCTTGCCAACACTCTCATTGTAGACCATTAAAACCTATTAATTATAAGAATGAATCCTGGATCCTCCCATAGCATACAATGGCACATTACAGAATCCCTGCTGTTCTATATTCATTCAAGAGCCCTCAGGTCTTCTACTGCTGGGTTGTTAGAAGTACAAAACCCCACTGAAAAGACGATTGGCAGCCTTTTTTAACTATGCTCCTAAACTGTGGAACACCCTGCCAAAGAATATTAGAGAGGGGCTCTGTAAGCATTTTCAAGTAAAAACCTATCTTTTCAGCTTAGCTTTTAATCAGCCTTCATTTTAACTGTTTAATTTGATTGTGTTCTTTTATCTTTCTATTTTACTTGATTTGATTCTTTTAATGCAATGCATTTCGCTTGTTCACTTGGTCATTATTATTATTAATGCTGATACTCTTTCAAGGTCTGTTTCCACTATTTTGCGTGCTCCCACAGAACAATCCTGATGATGGGCCGCTATACAGAGCCCATTGAGGACGTGCCCTGTGGGAATATCGTGGGTCTTGTTGGAGTTGATCAGTTCCTGGTGAAGACAGGGACCATCACCACCTTTGAACATGCCCACAACATGAGGGTGATGAAGTTCAGCGTCAGTCCTGTGGTCAGAGTGGCTGTAGAGGCCAAGAATCCTGCTGACCTGCCCAAGTTGGTGGAGGGTCTGAAACGCCTGGCCAAGTCCGACCCAATGGTTCAGGTACAGATGGAGATGGGGAGGAAACATGCTGGGCTTGATATACACACATGGATCTTCAAATTCTTTATTTATTGGTCAGATAATCTATAGAAATACCTTGAGTAAAGCTTGAAGAACATTTCATGTATGTCACCTTGTAATACTAAGATGAAAAACCAGGTTGAGTTTTGCGTTTGGTATTCTCCAACTGAGTCTCCTTTCTATTGAACAGTGCATTATTGAAGAGTCGGGGGAGCACATTGTGGCTGGAGCTGGAGAACTGCACCTGGAAATTTGCCTGAAGGATCTGGAGGAAGACCATGCTGGCATTCCTTTGAAGGTGAACCTCCTTTTAAAGTTTCATGTTGATCTTATCCAGAGCAATGGTAGGAACGTGCAGGGAATGATGTCAACAGAAACAAGCTATCAAGGATCTCAAGAAAACTCAAGGGACAGCCAAATGGAAAAATGTCACAAATTCAGTTATGCACTAAATAAGGAAGCCCCGCTTGTATCATTTCACAGAAATCGGACCCTGTGGTGTCCTACCGTGAAACAGTCAGTGAAGAGTCAAACCAGATCTGTTTATCCAAGTCCCCTAACAAGCACAACCGGCTGTTCATGAAAGCGCGTCCCTTCCCTGATGGTCTGGCCGAAGACGTGGACAAAGGCGACGTGGGCGCCAGACAGGAGCTGAAACAGAGGGCCCGCTACCTGACTGAGAAGTATGAATGGGAGGTGGCAGAGGCTCGCAAGATCTGGTGCTTTGGGCCTGATGGATCGGGACCCAACATGCTGATTGACGTCTCCAAGGGTGTCCAGTACCTGAACGAGATTAAGGACAGCGTGGTGGCCGGCTTCCAGTGGGCCACCAAGGAGGTAAGGAGGCAGCTTGGTCAGCGATGTCATATCAGTGCCCAGTTATGAAACACGATAATGCATCTCATCACTGTGGTCTGATACATTGCCCACGTTTACATGCATGGAGTAACCCGGACTTGTCATACTCTGGTTAAGGTTTCATTCATGTTAATCCATTTCCATTAAACTTTGACACCCTGTGCCATGAATAAGTCAGTTATTAGAATATTCCCCCTCCCTCTTTGACTGAGCAGTAGTAGCTGACTTTAAATACAGGGGAAAGAAATGATGATCCCATTAGCAAGTACTGCACGCCATCACGTTTGTTGACTTCAAAATGTACCCATGACGTTCTGAGTCCGAGTTTGACAGATGGTGAAAACCAAAAGTGAAAGCCGCAGGTTGTTTAACCCATTTGAGTAAGCCAAGGCATCTTAACCATGTTTCTCATCACCACAGTATGAGCTTTTACATGTCGACCCAAAACCAGATTACTTGAGTAACCGAAGAGAATTCTCAGCATGTTAACGTAGCCATTGGTAGTTTTCCAATCTCAGAACCCATCGTCTATCGGTCTGACGACGATTAGACTCTGGGGGCTACGGCCAATATTTCGGGGTTTCCGGTGTAGCCAGCAGACATCCGGGCCAAGACTTCCTCTTCCGTACGCTGGTCATTGTTTACAGTCTGATTAGCAACTTGAGACACGAGAATGGAGTTGGAGTTGAGATTTGAACGTTTCTCCACACAATACACAAACATTGATACTTTTTGTAGGTGTTTTAGGTCCAGACGACATTTCCGCTAATCTCTATAAACAGATATCTGCATATGAGACGTCGTCTCTCGACTCCAACTCCATTCTTGCGTCTCAAGTTGCCAATCGGACTGTAAACAATGACCGGCGCAGAGAAGAAGTCTTGGCCCGGATGTCCGCCGGCTACACCGGAAACCCCGAAATTATTGGCCGTCGCCCCCAGAGTCTAATCGTCGTCAGACCGATAGACGATGGTTTCTGAGATTGGTAGTTTTCAAATTCTGCATTTTTACTCATTACTGTTGCTCATATCCACTGCCAGGGTGCTCTGTGCGAGGAGAACATGAGGGCCGTTCGTTTTGACATTCAGGACGTCACCCTCCATGCAGATGCCATCCATAGAGGAGGCGGCCAGATAATCCCCACTGCCCGTCGGGTCCTGTATGCCTCCATGCTTACGGCCCAGCCCAGGCTTATGGAGCCCATCTACTTGGTGGAGATCCAGGTACTTCACTCCTAATGTTCAGCAAGTCATTCAGCTTCAGATTTTACCACTGTATGGGTATTTTTTTTTTTTTTAACAAAATTTTGATAATGGCTCCCTTAGGATGCATCATCTTCATAGCAGTTATAATTACTCCAATCACACCTTCACACCCAAAAAGAAACTGTGGGCTACATTTTCAAACCTTTGATGCTTAATTCTGTTATGTTCAGTGTCCAGAACAAGTGGTGGGAGGAATCTATGGAGTACTGAACAGGAAGAGGGGCCATGTATTTGAAGAGTGTCAAGTTGCTGGAACACCCATCTTTGTAGTGAAGGCATTTCTTCCTGTCAATGAATCATTTGGTAAGTTCATGAACTCCAGCCAACAAAACATTCTCTGCTACTATCACTTTAAGAGTTTTCCCATTTTCAGTAAGAAGAGCACACTTCATTAGACTGGCTAGGAATGGACAAATCCATAATTTTGGGTGAATGTTCAAAATCATCCTACACATTTTCAATTAAAAAAATCCATACTTTTTCCAAAGATTTTGTCTGGTGTTCAATATGATTTACGCAGATAGACATCTCGCCCCTGCTAACTAGGTCATATCACTGTATAGATGAAGATTGTTCTTCACAGCGACAAATATCACAATATGTGAGATGATTGGCAGGGTTCCTACACGGTTTCCATTTTAAAATTCCATATTTTTCCCAGACCCTATGTTCTTGACCGGATTTGATTTTGGTGGGTATTTGATATAATGCATGCTGACAGCGGCTGGATAATAAGAGCGTCCCTCTATCTGAATATTATTCTTCACATCTACAAAAACTGTGGACTCAAAGTGGCTCTACAACATAAAAGCTAGAATTATATGTGTATCGGACCTGAACCACAACATTTTCCATACTTTTCCAGACATTATTTCAAATTCCCAAACTATTCAAGACCTGGAAATGATCAAGTTCATTTTTAATACTTTTCCAGACCTGCGTAGGAACCCTGGGTAGTAATGGAACCGATCATACAACTACAGGTTTTGATAAAAACTTTTTTACTTTTTTCATCAACAGGTTTCACAGCGGATTTGAGGTCCAACACCGGTGGCCAGGCTTTCCCTCAATGTGTGTTCGACCACTGGCAGATTCTGCCTGGGGACCCCTACGAAGAGAACAGTCGCCCAGCACAGGTCGTCACTGAGACTCGCAAACGCAAAGGCCTCAAGGAGGGCATCCCAGCACTTGATAACTTCCTAGACAAAATGTAACTGTTTTTGGACTGCTTCCAAGTGCAATTGGTCGCTTACTGATTAAAGATTTAAAAAACATTAATAAAAAACACCTACACATGGTACCACAACTGAAAATGCTATGAAGTTTACAGATACAGGAAAAAAAATGACAACTTTGTAATAAACCTTCCTGTGCCATCATAATTCTAAACAGCAAATAAAATTGAGCACTTTTCTCTGAGTCTTTGTTTACATGATGGCAAAAGTGAAATGTCCAAGTGATTTTGATCAAAGGTTTTAAAGTCAACAAGGTATGAAGGGTATCAAGTCCAAAACAACACAACAGATACAGAATCCCTTGGATCCACATCGGCCAGGTCTGCTTGCAGTTGAAGAGAGACACTTAAATATTCACTCAAGGGACTAAGATCCTGTTAACATGACCTTAGCATTAAGCATTAAGTTGCTTTAAGTTTCATTTAAACTTACACCAACTTATAGACAAATAAGCTCTTTGATTAATTTAACAGTATGCAAAAGGAAGATTGGTAACAGTCTCACCTTTGTCAGGTTTCTGTTTGCTACAGTGCATGCCAACACTTAAGTGGTAAAAGCTTGCTTAGCATGATCTCAAAAGTTGATGCACCATAGCACACTGATACTGGACAAAGAAGAAGCTTCTTTTGCTAAGTTCATTTCAGAGTTTACTTGCCAAGAATTAAGCCTATTCCTGTAAAAAAAAAAACATGGTAACAATCTTTGTTGGCATGGTGGCAATACAGATTACCCAGTAAACTTAACATACAAAAAAAAAAGAAATGAATTCAGAGCTAGTAGGGATGGGACGATATGCTTATCTCACGATACGATGTAATAAATAAAAGTTGAATCACTACAAAGTCTGACTGTGCAGAATTATGTTTATTTCTGAGACACAAATCTTTCTAGCGATGGCACTGGCTTGCTGTAAACAACAATTTAAAAATGTCATTACAAAGTACAAATAATATAATTGGATGGAGAGCTTATGAAATTATGATGGGCAAGCCGCCTCATTTGTAATTATTACAGCAGAATAAAATGGAGCGAATATCATGATTCAATTTTCTGTTCCACGATACGTTTTGTCACATTTCTGTATTGCGATATATTGAATTTCGATATATCGTCCCGTCCCTAAGAGCTAGTGTTAAGCTAGAAGGCTATATCATTCCAAGTGAAAATGGGCATTACAGCTGATCAAAAGATGATTTTTTTTTCATGATGCACCAATTCTGGGAGAGTGGCAAGGGCAAATTGGACTATTTTAACTACAATTACAACTCTGTTAACACTAGTTAAATAAACTATTATTGCTGTGACTGAATTAGAAAGGAACATGAATTTTCTTACATTAGTATAACAAAAAAGCTGCCTCGTGATAAACCCCATCAGGGTATTGACTGACAGCTATTATAATCAATGAAAACATTTTAATTATCTTGCTGCCTTCCATGTTTCAGTTTGTCCATTTGAAAGGCAAAGTGAGGGCTGGTCACAGCCAACACAGGTACAGTAAAAAGTGACAGAAAAACAACAGTCCCATCCCCTGTAGGACGTATGAAGAGGTTAGCCTCATCAGCAGTGTGTGCGTGAGTCCAAACAATTTCTCAAAGAAGGGCTTCCTCTTTTTAACCAGTCGTTCACCTGCATGGATGTGATATGAAAGCCGGTCTGCTGAGAGCAGTGAGTCCAAGCTCTTCTAACAGTCTTGTCCTTGCTCTGTTCCATCTATCACACACCAACGCAGATGAAGCAAACAGTCCGGGTGAAATAGGCCAGAAATAGGCCAAACTGTTAAGAGTTGATGCCAAGTTGTATACCAAAATTGGTATACATTACCAGTTCAATGCCCTAAATATTTCCAGAATTGGGAGCAACTCCAAAAAATGGTACCGATCAGTCATGGCAGCCATTTATCTTTCTGCCATTACCAGAGATATCTGCTGTTCACATCATCATGTAATGGAGAAGTCAATGATACTGTGTAATGAAATACAATGAAACTGACATTTTAAGAGAACTGAGAACATTGTAATTTTCCCAAATGTCTGATTGTCATAGATAGTAAAATGCCAATGTTCTCAATTCTCTTAAAATTGCAATTTCATTGTATTACTTCACAATATCATTGAATTTGCCATTATATGATGATCTGAACAGTGGTGTTTTCCTTAGTACTATTGTATTCCTTTGCCATCAAACTCTTTGTCAATCCTACGTTGAATACCCAAAGGTAAAAAGGTAGCACACACACAGATCTTCAGGACAAAGTTGACTTATCTCAATTTCACCAATTTATTCTGGCCATGTTTCGGCCTAGAGCATGCTCTGATGAAGGCCACTAGGCCGAAACGTTAGCATGTTTGTTGACATGGCCAGAATAAATTGGTGAAATTGAGATTAGTCAACTTTGTCCTGAAGATTTGTTGTTTCAAAGATCTAACTACATTTGTCAATCCTATCATGGTCAGGTAGACCGATACGGAGGAAACCCCATTTGCTGCAATGGCAGAAGGAAAAGTGGCCGCCACAGCTGATCGGTGCCATTATTCCCATTCTGAAAATATTCAGGGCATCAAAGTGAACATGTATACCAATTCTGCTGCTTTTATGCAAACCTGAACGGGTCGGTTTGCCTGGACTGAAATGGACATCAAACAAAACGAGGCCTGTTAAGGTCCAGTGAGACGCGGCTCAGTCTAGGGAAATGATATCCGATATGCTGCCGGCGCCGCCCCCTCCGCCGCCCCCGCCGCCCCCCGTGATGACCCGGGTCTCGTGGTTGGAGCCGGCGGCGTGGGCGCTGGCTTCGTAGTGGCTGTTGGAGGAGGAGACCAGGGCTGTGCTGGTGCTGGCGGCGGCTGCGCTCTGCAGGCTGCTGGTCAGGTTGTCCAGGAACATGGGCGCCCGGTAATGCTGGGGAGGAAAGGCGAGGGAAAGGGGGGGGGGATGAAAGACTACGCTTCAACGTCAATGAAGTCCTGAAAAGTGTCTAAGGACTGCTAAAATGATTCCTCCTACCCCATGTTATGGCTATCCTCGACAGTTATAAGAGTTCTAAACTATAAGAATTGTAAATCGATCAGATTATTATGAACCAACCAACACACTTTTTACAAATTTACATGTATTCAAATTTTGTGATCTAGCTGATCTTAAAACTGCACAGATAATGTACAAAGCACAAAATAATTTACTTCCTAATTGTATTCAGAGGTTGTTTGAAATTTAGAGAGAGCCAGTATGAACTTAGGGGAATCGGTATGTTTAAAAAAACAAGGGTAAGGACAAATATAAAAAAAACAGATGTATATCTATCAAAGGGGTAAACTTGTGGAATAGATGTGACAACGAATTAAAAATGTGTAGTTCAATTTGCAAATTTAAAAAAAAAAATTTAAAAATAAGGTGGTAAATGAATATAAAACTGAGGTATGATCATTATTGTGTATGAAACGTTTGGAACTTTTTGTTTTTGTCTGTTTATGTTTTTGCTTCTGTTTTGTTTTATCTTAGAATATCATGTAAAAAGGGTAGGCATAATAAGCTAAAGCTTCAGCCTACACCTTTTCGGTCATTTTTTTTGTTTTCCATTTCATTTAATGCCTTATTGTTATTTATTTATTTCTATATACATACATTTTGGAAAATTGTTAAAAAGGACCAAAATAAATGACTACTACTACTACAGTGACAAGGTTATGAACTCATTTTGCTTTTGTTTCTATAATATGGATAACTTTCATTTTAGAGTTGAGAATGCATGCAATATATTCTGTTACAGCTCCACTTCCTGATTTAGGCTGACAAGATGGCTAGATTTCTACATAAAACTCTTGTATAGCGCAGCTTTAAATAAGAGACTGTAATAAACCATAATACAATTACCTGAGGATCTGCTTGAATTAAAGAAAACAAATCCAGACCTAAAAGGTGAGACAAAAAAAAAAAAAAAACAGATTATGAACAGTCACTCAAACGTGGGATTCGTGTTACCGGTGGTCCTAGCCAGGTGACTCACTCTGCATGTCTGTGGGGATGGTGGCCAGGGTGGAGTGATGGAAGGGGACTGCATAGTCGGCAAGGGTGGAGGTCAGATAGGGTGCGTCCAGGGGCTGGACATTTGGCACGCGCACGGTGGAAGGCTGGTAGGTCAACACTCTGAGAGAAGAAAAAGGGTTTGAGAGAAAGTCTAAACAACGCAACCGGAGACTGGATTCTGTCGGTTCCGGTTGAAAGGCTGACTCACCCCTTCCCGTGCATCTCCTCGCTCTTGGACATGTAAAGGCAGCGCTTCTTGTGCGGCGGGTCCACGTCCTCTTCGTCGTCGTCCGAGGACGAGCTCTCCAGGGTCAGGTCGATGACGTCGGCCTTCTTGGCGGAGCTGGGCTCGGCAGAGTGGGGGACCACCGAACACTGGCGCACAGGAGTAGAGGCTGCGGGGGACACACTCGACAATCGTGACGATGCCTTGACTATTCTTAGCGGGCGATAGCAGCTTTGTGATTCCGTGCGGGGGGTCTAAGTCTGTGACCGTCCCCGACGCACAGGAGGGTAGCAGACGTACAGCTCGTTTTTTGGTTTACAGTGACGAATGCTAATAAAATTGTGTGAAAAATTGTGTGACTTTACATTACAAATATTTTACAAATGCTATTAAAAAGGGAATGCTTCATTAACTTGCATCATTATTGAATTAATAAAACACATTTTTGAATAATTTTGAGTCAAATATGATATTTATAAACCTAAAATAAATCAAAATGGTAACACTTTACAATACGGGTCACTAAGTTAAGGGAGAATTTATGCTTAATAAGTAAATTACACTAATGTATAATTTACTAATGGTGTTCAAACTGTTAATTAAGGGGGAACAAAATGGGAACAAATTCTTCATTATGCCGGGGACTATTTTCAGTGCTACGGAACTACTTTCCTGAGATTGCAAAGTGTTTACAGCCGGCTTATTAAGTTGTTTGAGGAAAAAGTCGTCTGGCCCGGTGCATCATGATGATGAAATATGCTGCAGAGCAGCAGCATGGCTCTTTGATGTGTTTTTAATCGTTTTTAGTACAATGGAGTTCTATGGCTGCTGGGACATGGCTGCATTGGGCACCGGCTACATGGACAAGACTTCATGGCAAAACAAAATCATTGCTGATTTTGTTATTTTCATAGGATTTGTTGACAGTAAGCAATGCATTATAATGCATTATACACCAGCCTTATCCTTTAAGCAAAGTTGCAATTGAGTCAAACTGAGTTTTTATACCCTACTAAATTCCAGTCCTGGAGTTACCACAGGAATATGCAGCCTCCTGCAATGTGATGCTTTATGTGATGAATATGTAAATCATGGCCTGTCCACCTTCACATTATAGATGCAGACTAACAAAAATCATTTTGTACGCTCCCTTTCTTTGCATATCCAAAACTAGGGCTGCAACTAATGATTAGTTTGATAATTATTCTGACAAGAATATATAATAGAACAATTATTCTGGCGAATAATTGCCTTATTTTGAAAACTGAATTGTATTTTATTTTTTTGTTAAATTTTTTTTTCACTGTTTAATAGTTGTATGCTGTCAACAAAATGAGAGAAAAAAATGAGAAAGTATCATCTTCATTGATACAATTCAAAGGTTCAGCTATTTTTTTTAGTATGGTATTGGAGGGGCCCTAGACCTATTCCTGCCCAAGGCCCCCAAAACTCATGGTCCACCACGGTTATCTCTGCGATGGGCATGCAGACCAGGCCAGTCGGGGAGGATTACAAAAACATTAAATCAGAGTAAAAGTAGGACATGGGGATATCGCATTGAAAACAGGTTCTAAATCACATTTTACAGCACCAAATTAAAATTCTTCCATTCTGGCGGCTTTGGCGCTCACTAGTTACACTTTTGGTGCATTCCAAAAAATTCTCTAGGAAAACCCTGCCCAGGTATCAAAAAGTTGTACTTACTCTCAATTTTTGTTAAAGTCTGAGAGGACACCTTGACAGCCTCTTTCTTTGGTCTCATGGGACACCAGGTCCCATCTTCTTGGAACTTGATTTCATCCACATCCGAGCAGTCATTCAGGATCTCCATGAATAAACTGAACAAGCAGAAAAATACGTCTATCGCGGATATGCAGTAATTGTACAGGAATTTGTCTTGGTGACACTGGCACACAGGCAGATTCGTAACTTGCTCAGTTTCACTGTCCTGACACATTGCACAAAGACAGCAGAACCTCACATGAAGTGCGGAGTAAACTATGCATATCATTACATATATACAAAAAACATGCTAGAGCCACAAGGGTAGGCACCGGTCCTAAAAATCCTAATGCCAAACTAGACAATACAGTTTCACAAGAAAATGTGTGGGCTAGCTGAAAGCGCATGAATTGTTGTATCAATTAGGGCTGAACAATTAATCAAAATTTTATCGAAATCGCAATATGGCCTACTGCAATTTTCAAATCACAGGAGGCGCAATATTTGTTAAAGGTGAAATGTGTCAAAATACCATTTTAAAGTAAATATTGTGGTGCTGCAGAGATGTCCTGGCCTACACATCATATTCTACAGACTTAAGAAAACATCTTTGTTTGGTACAGATCCCCGCAAAAATCACACCATAATCATTTTAATACGTTTTTCAATGAAAATGAGAATAATGATGTAAAAATGATCATTCCCTCTGATATCGCAAATCATATCGCAATTGCAATATCAGTCGAAATAATCGCAATTAGATATTTTTTCAAAATCGTTCAGCCCTAGTATCAATACATAAAAACAGAAATATATGCATGTCCAAATGTACTCACATGAACACTGAATTACATACCTACATGCATACAAAATGACATGCATGCTTATATATAAGATTACACACACACGCACACACACACACACACACAACAGATACTATACTATAGAAAGGAACGATTAACACACAACTGCCTCACAGCAAACCATTGCCTTGTGTTTTTTGTGTGACGGGACTGAATGACATTTCCCCACTAACCCGTCGATGATGAGACTCTCGTAGGCGGCCTTCTTGTCGCACACGGGGCAGATCCACGTGGGCTTCTTCTCGTTCATCTGTAGGTAGAGGGCGGCGTCGAAACACTGCAGGTGCGAGCAGGTGACCGCCCGGCACGGCACCGTCAGACGCATCTTACCCAGCTGGAGGAGGGAACACACTGCGGTGAGTGAGGACAGAGGACTGGGAAGGAATGGGGTACCTCCTATGCTGAATTCCCTGTCCGCCTCCCTCTAAGACTATAATATTGATTGCTTAGCTAAATACTGTGATCGCAATTATTCATTCTGATTTATAATCTCGATTTTTTCCTTTGGTCCTTCAGGACTGCAGCTACAGTCTTGTTTTGAATCTTACTTTGGTCGTTTATCCCACTACTATAATTGGAGAGCGGTTTGTGTGTTTGTGTGGAGACAAGGAGAGGAGAGGAGAGGAGGAGAGGAGACAAGGAGGAGAGGAGGAGAGGACAGGAGAGGGGAGGAGAGGGGAGAGGAGAGGAGGAGAGAGGAAAGGAGAGGAGAGGAGGAGAGGAGAGGAGAGGGGAGAGGAGACAAGGAGAGGAGAGGAGAGAGGAAAGGAGAGGAGTGGAGGAGAGGAGACAAGAGAGGAGAGGAGACAAGGAGAGGAGAGAGGAAGAGAGAGAGGAGAGGAGGAGAGGGACAAGAGGAGACAAGGAGAGGAGAGAGGAAAGGAGAGGAGAGAGGAAAGGAGAGGAGACAGGAGAGGAGAGGAGAGAGGAGAGGAGACAAGGAGAGGAGGAGAAGAGAGAGGAGAGGCGAGGAGAGGGAGAGGAGAGAGGAGACAAGGAGAGGAGAGGAGAGGAGAGGAGAGGGGAGGGGAGGAGGAGAGGAGAGGAGGAGACAAGGAGAGGAGAGGAGAGGAGAGGGAGAGGAGGAGGAGAGGAGAGGAGACAAGGAGAGGAGGAGGTTATAAATTCTAGTTCACATAATTGTGGTCCATTCACACAATTACATACCAACCCTGTGTTTTACCTGTTTTTTCACTGTTCCAAATGACATAATAACCCATTTGGACACTGTTATCAGTGAGTCTATCTAGTCTCACTTGAGGCTTGGGCTGAAGATGCTAGTTAATCATTCAGTCTTGGTTATCCCAGATCTCAAGTTCAAGCACTGGCTACTTCTCTCCTCTGTGCAATGCAATCAGTCAGCCTGCTCAGCTCACCCTCTACATGTGAAATTAATATTGTTTAATTATATGATTGCATGAATACAATTAACCGTGCAGCCCTATTTCCCTCCCTTACATTTCTACGTGTGTGAATAAACAAATAATTGAAAAGTGAAATTATTATCTGTTTATAATGGTCAGCCACCAAAACACATAGCCCAAATGCAAACAATCATGCACAAATACAGGTTTTGAGCATATGTGATGTTATGTAAGGGACATTGAAACTTCTTCTAAAGCACAATTGGTAACACTTTACAATAACGGTCACTAAGTTAAGGGTTAGTTAATGCTTAATAAGCTTAATAATTAACTAACCCTTAATTAACAGTTAACTAATGTGTCTGGTAATCATTTACTAATGGTGTTCATGTTAACTAAGGTATTAATTTATACATTATTTAATAGTCATCTTTATAAACTATTAAATAATGTAGAAATGAATACCTTAG